>NC_022025.1:6315482-6359103 GCF_000317375.1 Microtus ochrogaster | reverse complement strand
GGTGCTGGGGACGCAGCCCCGCCACTCTTATTTCAACAACCAATGCTCATTTTTTTCTTCAAAGGAAAGAAATACGACTAGAAAACTTGAGCTTTTCTGCTACGATTTCTTACATGGGCTTTGGGATAGGTCCGGTGCAGCTCTTACTAAGTCAATACAACCTTAAAGTGTGAGCTTTAGGACCGTAATTAATAAATGAATTAAGAAGCCGGGCGATGGTGGCACACGCCTTTAATCCCAGCACTCGGGAGGCAGAGGCAGGCAGATCTCTGTGAGTTAGAGACCAGCCTGGTCTACAGAGCTAGTTCCAGGACAGGCTCCAAAGCCACAGAGAAACCCTGTCTTGAAAAACAAAAAATAAATAAATAAATAAATGAATTAAGAGTCTTTTATATTTACAGAGGAGAGGTAAGGATTATTTTTTTTTAATTTCCCTAACACCTTTCCATGAAACTACAAAGAATATGCCAGAATTTTAAACATAGTGACATAGATATTGCTACTTATTTATAGACACGTCTATGGAAAGACGTATTCTTGCCATGCGCAGTTTGCCCACTATGTGTGGCTTGTCCTTGCCATTGGACACTTTACTCATGTGAGTCCTCTTAGCTCTCGGGGTTGAAACTATTGGATGCTCTGAATATAATCAGCTAATGTGTAGTGCTTGAATGTGCCTCATTTCTTGCCTCCATTTTCCCAGACCCCGCTGTCTCTAGGGTGGAAGGAAAACTCTTGAGTGACTCTACATTCAACATGACTTTCACACATGGGCACCACACCCATGTGAGCACCCATACATTATCAGAAAGGAAAAAATATTTACAGAATATAAAGTATGTGATTTTTATTTCATGTCTTTGAAATGAAAAACTATACCAATAATAAGCACCCTTTATTTGTGATTAAAATTTAAAAGAAACCTCAGTGACCATAAACTAAAGTGAGAAAATCTTTGAGCAAAGATTTTCTCTCTTAAAAATACTGAGGTTCAGATTACCATTTTTGGGGTATAAGATCATTTCTATTTCTCTTTGCTTTTATTTTGGCCAGTGCTTGAGTAAAGTTGGAGTACTTAGGCGATTTCCTTCTGTGAGAGCTGAAAACACAATCTGGAGAGCTCAGGATCCCAGGTCATCTTATAACACTCATTTCTGGTTTATTTCTCCACTATTTTTTTTTTTTTGCCTAATATCAGCATTTGACAAGAAATTTTCTGGTTTGCTGCATTGTGAAAACCATGCTACACTCTGCACACATTCCTTTACTGAAGGAAATGAGAGTAGGAAGCAAAAGCAAAGGTTCCTTACGATTTGTAGTGGAAAGCTGGTGGGAACTGAGAATTGTGGGGGAAATACATAAGGAAAAACTGTGCTTCCTCGATTATTGCAATTCTTTGTGGGAGAAAGCAGCTGTCCAAAGGAGAGTAGACAGCTCAGTCCATTGGAGGTTTTCCCCTCTTTACAATTGTTTTTAGAAAGCATTTCAATGTAGTTAGCAAAAGCTGAAGGCCATCTGGGATCACAATGCTAGATTCTGCTTCACAAGGAAGATACTGAGGCCTCTTCCCTTCCTCCTTCAGAGAAAGACACTCAACCGAGAGAGTACACAGAACACTGTGGCTTGGGTGTATGATCGCCACTTACATTCAGGTTTCCTGGACATATGCATACACTGCATTCCCAGCTCTTACAGCTGAGATGCATAAAGGAAAGGCACTGACTAGGTCACGTGTTTATTTTCAATCTAAGTTTGTTCAGACACAAGTGTTAAATGATTTAATAAATTCTACTGTAGAATTTGTGGCCTTTTTTAGGCTCTGGCTTAAACGCAGTGCTTTTTGGGGCACAGCAAAACCCTACATCGTACTAGCAGTCTGTGTATCTGCTTTGTGTCTAAACTCCCACATTTCGCTGCCATCTTACAAGGTCCGTGTGGGGTGACATGAATCCTGATCTGTTTCCCAGATGCTGAAAGTCGCTATCAAATAATAAGCAACTGCCATACTATTCGTTGAAATGTAAAATCTTTATCCTTGAGATTGAAGTTCAGCTAAACAGAGGAGGATAAGGACTATTTTAAATAAAATAATATTATAAAGTTGAGGAACAATTACAAATAATTGATCTGAAAGTATAGGATATAACTCCAGGTTAAAAATTAAGGGTAACCATATCTTTCTTAACAAAGTAGTCTCTCTCCTTGATAAACTAAACAAGGGGATTAAAACTAGTACAGTTATCTCCAAAACATCATAATTCCTTGAAAAATATTCAATTAATATTATTAAAAATGAAAATATCCACAATGTGTAAAATAAACAGTACTCTTTGTGGAACTTCTGTGGTGTGTGCTTTCCCTATGGTTCTTTTTCTTATTTGGTTGCTTTATCAGATTCTAATTTGTTTGTTTTTGATTTATCTCATTGTTTCTTATTTGGTTATTATTCCTTATATGGTGCTTCACTTTTTGATGAGAGCTAGAAAGGGTGTAGATATGGATGGGAGGGGAGGCAGATAGGAACTGGGAGGAGTAAGAGACAAAGAAAACCACAATCAGGATATATTGTAGGAAAAAGTCTATTTTCAGCAAAATAATAGATAAAATTCTCTTAATTTCTGCCTTCTTCAGAGGACGAAGTCCTGACTTGTGGCAGGACTAATCGAGTTGAAAGAAGCAGAAGTAAGCTAGGAGAGAAACATACCTGTGAGTAATTATTTGGCTTCAGGGCACGTCTGTGAAGCCTCTGTTGATTGAGATAACTGAGCTGAAGGGACCCACAGAAAAGGTGGCAGCACCATCCCCTGGGCCTACTTGGCAAACAATATAAGCAAACTAAAGTTAGCCAAGCACACAGGACCATCTTCTTCACAGAGGCCGCAATGTGAGCTGCTCTTGTGAGCTCCTGCTGTGTTGACTTCCTACCCATGATAGACGGGAAAACAGGATCGTAGGATGAAATACATTCTCCCCCAAGTTTCTTTGCTAGGCATTTGTCACCCCAACATGAAAAGAAACAAGGACATAAATATACCATAGAATAGCTGTCATATTCTTATTGAACATATTCTGTAGTTAATTAAATGTTCAAACTCACCCCAATGTGTTTGATAAATTTTGATACACCCTTATAATTAAAACCATATTTTTGAGAGAAGATAAGAAATGCTAAGAAATACATTCCAAAAAACTGATTGTGAAACATTAATTACCATATGTTAGAAACTTTATTAAATAGTCCTGTGTTAATATATGAGACAAGCATAGTAAAATTTGTTCAGATCAGTATTGTAATGCTCTTACAGGTTGTTTACCTTTCTATGCCTGTATGTATTCCTCATTTTCACTAGAGAAAAATGTATTCAAATTAACACGTAGAATATAACATTTAGTGAAACATATCAGACTAGAAATCACCATTTTTTTTCTTAAGCCAGAGACTTTTATAATATTAAATGAAGTAGAATGGGGGCTCATTGTGTGTAGTTAGTTTAATGACCAGAATATTAAAACAGTTTGGAAGTCAGTCTTTCATAATAGAGTGAATATTTATGTCATAGGAGGCCATAGGAGGAATACTATCAATATCAGTATCACACCTGACACATACGTTACCGTGTGACTATGCTTTTTACTTAGATGGTTTCCATTCTGATCATTCTAGTCATTAAATATTTCAAATACTGTGCTTGATTTTGAAAAAAATATATAAAGCTCTACAATGACTCAAAAATAACAGATTGAATATCTTGGTGGATGGGTGTTTCACTAAACAAATGAAAGGCAAGAGAAAGAATGCTTATTTGGGGATTAAGTGGGGTCATAATCAGTGAAAAGTCTAGGTAAGCTGATTTTTATGTGGCTGGGGTACCTGTGTCAAACTACTTTACTAAATGGCTACAGCATTGATACAAGATCCCTCCAGTTCTCCACGGGAGCATTAAGTCTGGATTTCTACCCCGTAAGCATAGGTGAACTTTAATAACTCCATTTAACTGCTCGGTGTTACAGATCCTTTATCTATAACCTGAAAATTATAGCAGTAAATGCCTTGCACATTGAGATGGCATTACACTGTTAAGACATTGAAATATGAGGCAGTTCTTAAGACAATTTCAGGGACTGACAGGAACATTGTCTGGATAGGCAGAACACACTAGAAATCCCCTTTCCCCTATCTCCTTTTACTATGGAGCTAGACAATCTTGAAAGTAATTCTCAAACTCTGTTGCATTTAGAGTATCTTTTGATCTCTGTTTTCTTTCTTGGTTTTCATCAAATTAAACAGAAATGTACTAAGGGATTACATTCAAAAGATAACTTTTTTACAATTATTTGCTTAGATATCTAAAGCGATAGAGATTCACTACCTACTTATTCAACTCTTAATTTCTTTTTGCCTGCATTAGAACAGTAAAAGAAAGAGTGGTTTGGCTTTAAGGTTGTACATTCAGTCTTTGTTAGGCGTACTGAATGGTTAGCTTCTGCAGGCATTTTTATGTACCATTTGTGAATGGGATAGTGGTTGCAATCCACTTCCTCCCTGTCATATGTCCACCCACCACTATTGTTACAGTCTGGGAGAGTAGCAATTCCATGGTTGGCTATGTTAGGAAGAGGTACTGTTGCCTTGAGTCTGGTGTTTACACTTTCAGACTAATTCCATTGTAAAACTATCTATTTCTATCCCTGCTTATGTCAAGCATGTTACCATATTTTGTGAATATGTCCATAAGACTATAAATTCTTACCTTCAGGGAAGATAAGCTTTCTAAAAGTAGTCTGAAAGTTGACAAGATCTATAAACATTTACGTAGGAATCATAACCACAACCCAAAATAAACAAACATAGGAAACCATAAGGGTGGCTAGTGAAGTTTAAAACAATAATAAACATGCTCACTCTGCTACCAGGAGATAAAATAATAACAAAGTTGGTTATACAATTAAATATGATGTTTCTCCACATGGTTATTTGTTTTTCCACCGTAAAGAGACTTAACTCTTTGCTGTTAAAGTTCCTAGCATTTTTGAGCCAAGAGAGAAAAGGTTTTTAAGAATAAAAGCATATATGAATAGACTATAAAGTGGTCATAGACAAAATAGCTCATAATAATTATGTTAATTAGTTGTTCATGTTCTGTTTGAGGATACAAAACATTGGTATATTCTAAACATGTGGAAATAAAAATGCAAAAGGAGCACAGATTTTGTGCATTTGTTTCTTGTTTTTCTTCTGTCTTTTACTCACTCGTAAAAATTGTCTCTATGGTCTTTTCCCTAACGCAGGGACAGTGAACTACAAAACCATAGTCAGAACTCATTTTTTCTAAGAGAAAGGTAACAATCTAGAATGAAAAGGAAGATACAATAATTAGGAACTACAGCTCATGACAATGAGATAAACAGCATTACCATCAAATTGCAATTCATAATTAACATAATTGGTTTCAAGACTAGGGAGCTCAATAGAAAGCTGGAAACTAAAAAGGTAGAATGATTAATTATTTAGAGGAAGAAAAATTAAAAATTTCCTGGGACTATGCTACACAAATCTATTCACCCCAGAAAAAGATCCAGGACAAATCAAAGTATGGATACCACCAAATTACAACTAGGTGAACCAGTTAGTTTTCTTGGGGATACTTACAGAAATATGGATATACTGGCTGATTTTGTGTGACAACTTGACACACCAGAGTCATCAGAGGAAGGAGCCTTGGCTGAGGAAATGCCTAGATGAGATCCAGCTGTAACACATTTTCTCAATTAGTGATCAATGGGGAAGAGTTCAGCCCAACACGGGTGGTGCCATCCCTGGGTTGAAGGTCCTGGATTCTATAAGAAAGTGAGTTGAGCAAGTCAGGGGAAGCAAGCCAGTAAGCAGCACCCGTTCACGGCCTCTGCATCATCCTGCCCTGTTTGAGTTCCTGTTCTGCCTTCCTTCAGTGATGAACAGGGATGGGGAAGTGTAAGCCACAGCAATAGAAACCCTAACTTAAACAATGAATGAGGGCTTACTTTCAGGAGCAGAAATGCTTCATCACCAAAGTCCACCCCACCCCAGCCCAGTGACAACTCACAAAAGTAAGGGACAGCACAGCTTGTAGTAGCTCTAAAGGCTGAAGAGTTTCCTAAGTGTCTGAATTGATCCAAACCCCTTCTGTGACGCTCAGCTGGTTTCTGCTTCTCCCAGACAGTTCCTAGTCTAGTCTTCTTTGCTGCTGGACTTATTGTTTCCTCTGGGAAGGAGACACCTAGTGAATCTGGTCAATTTCAGGGACATCCTGAGGCTATTTTGAGTTGTTAGCCTTCTTTCTTAACTAGCTTCCTACATGATAGAGTGTTTAATTCTCAGAGGAAACTGTTACACAGCAGCTTGGGCTCTGACTGGAATTCTGTAGAAATAAAAGACTACTAGCTCCTGTTTTGAAAACTAATCTAAGTTTGTGAGGCAGTATGGAAAGAAAAAAAATCAATGGAGAACATAAGACCCTGAGCTCTGAGTGTGTTTAGGGCCTTCAGAATCAGACAAACAAGCGTCTGGCACAATAAACCCTTGCTGACACAGAGACAATATCCCTTTCATATACAGATCCTGTTAAAATCGTGGTTCTGGTCTTAAAGTCTGATGTACTATGACCTTGAATGAGCCTCCCTCATCTTCCCAGATATTTCCCAGAAATCTTGCCAAGGCTTGTCACCTTTAGCTCTGTGCGGTGCATACGTCTTTAATCTCAGCACTCAGGAGGCAGAGGGAAGAGGGTATCTGTGAGTTCAAAGCCAGTCTGTTCTGTGTAGTGAGTTTCAGAGCAGCCAGGACTACCTAGAAGGACCCCATCTTAAAACAAACAACAACCAAAAGACTTTTCCTGTTACTTACGGTAATGATATCCTACAGTTCTGGATCCCTGTGCTGTAGATGTTTATCTCAACTGTCATTCTATCAGGTACAAATCAGGAACTACTGTTATGGAATTTAGTAACCCTATTCAACCTTCAAAGAAAATAGCTTCAAATCCTCATAACATACCGCACACACGTGCGCACAAGAGAGACTGACTGACTGGACCAACTGTTGTATTGACAATGAAATTTGGCTGTCTCTCTCAGAGAAGCCCATAACCCAGCTCTCAGGCATATAACTTTTTTTCCTAAGTCTCCTTCTTTCTCTTAAGCTTTTTATTAAAATCTATATTAAAATGTTTTTTAATGAGAAGGCCAACTGTTACATATTGGTCAGTCTTCAATTTATTTTATTCTTTAAAATGGTGAAGGCTAGTTTGTCTGAGTCACAGACACTAAAATGTTAGGGGAACTCCCTGGGCTGCTGCAGGGGGGAGCATGAAACTACTTCCTTCTCCTTTGAAGCCCTCCCAGATGATATTTCTCAATGTCCTGTCTGATGTGTTGAGACCCATCTCTATCTCAACAGCTGTGGAGTATTGAGACAACTGTCTACAGAAGTCTTTCTTGTAGTTCTGTCTGACATCTCAGGCTTTGAAACGTTGAGTAACTTATCAGATCATATTTTCCCTTATTTGACTGTCCTCCAGTACAAACCTTTGAACTCAAAGTCTCAAATTGGGTTGTTTGTGCAGACACTGCTGAGCTATATCCCTTTTTAAAGACCATAAGTAGAGAACACAGAGAGCCCTCCCAACGAACAGAAATTTCACTTTTCCCTCACATCGAAGTCACGAACCACTCTATGCAGTAAAGACCACTGACGGATCTGCGTTTGCCTTGTTTGGAAGTATTCCAGTTCTCGTCTGATTCTAGAAGTAATTTTGAGATGCTTTGTATATTTCTCCTTCAATAGTCACTTTACAGTTGCACTTGTATTTTTTCAATTTCCCAAACAATAATCTTTTTTTTTTTTTTTTTTTTTGGTAATTAACTGGTACCGTCTTCACCATACTCTTCTCTCTGAAAATTCCCCAGAAATGTGTTTGAATGGATTGAATTTATTTCATTGCTGAGTTCTTAGTCAACATTTAATTCTCTTTAAGTAGGGTATCTAACTCTCCTTCTCTCTCTTCCTTCCTTCCTTTCCTTCTTTCTTTCTTGCCATCTGACCTAGAGCCTTGCATTCCTTTCTCTTTTCTATACCACTCTATTCATTTCTGTGGCTGTCTGTCAGGTACTAATTATACAGATTGTCTTCTCATACACTGTTTCCCTTTCTGTGCTTTGTCACAAGTCTGCAACGTATGTGAAACATGGGACCAAATTATTCCACTTATGTACCCACAATCCCTTAATCATCAGCCTCACACTGAAGACTGCGGGAGACAGCTATTTAATATATTTAATGTATTTATTGGTATACAGAATGTTGTTGATACCAATATTAACCAAAACAGAATGAACTGAGAAATCTTTTAGAAAAAAATCAGTATGGTAGGTTTTCTGCTAAGTAGTAATGTTCCACACATTTTGTAACTACATTACATTTCCTTTCACAAACATAATAACATAATATGACATTATTCAATGAGGTAGGTGTTCTTAGGCCACAGAAATGGTACCTAAAGGTTTTCAGTAGTTTAAAATAAAATATAGGAAAGCTACGAATAAACTCAAATAATAAAAGTCATTTCCCTGGAACAATGTGTTCAAGGACAAGCCATGGGCACAGATATGAGCAGTTTCCAGTGGCCAGATTCATCTAAGGAGTTAGGGAATTCAAACAGATGTAGCTTTCTCTAAGCTAAATTTAAACTTCCCTTTATAGAGATACGCAAATAGCATCATTCAAGAAATACTTTTGAGAAAGAGGAGGAAAGAGGGGGTCCTTGCACATTCCTGATTGGAATCTAGTAAAGCTGTTATGACAAAATATGAGGTCCCCTAGAAAATAAGGAGGTTTATGGTATCATGTTGATGAGACCTTTCGTTGTTACAACAATTTCTGATGTTACCAGGAGACATAATCTCATAGCATACTTTTGATCTTCTGGCTCTTAACACTCTTTATTTCCCCCTTCTACAATGTTCCCTTAGCCTTGGGAAGGGAGAATTTACTTTATTATCAAAAAATCAAAAACAAAAATAGAATAAATGAACTACTATATGATCTAGAAATTCTACTATGAGTGTATATGCAGAGAAAATGTGAATGATATTTCCAAACAACTTCTCCACACAGATTCAACACAGCACTGTCCATTAAATATTCCTCGCTGAATAATAGAAAAAGATAAATGGAAAAGATTTATTTATAATGCTGATAAGTCATAAAACATAAAGAAAGTCATTATGACAACCTGTTTGGATCTATATATCACAAAATTAAGTGAAATAGCCCAGGAACAGAAAGATAAATAAGGTATGACATCACAAATGTGTGAATCTAAATTATAGATCTAATTTATGGATCTAAACACACATTATCTGTGAAATCTGAAAAGAGCTCACAAAAACTCAGATTTGAGTGATAATCCAAAGGAGAGAAATAGAGAACATTTACCAGAGGGGGGTTGTTGAGCAGTGCTTATATTTTTTATAGTTATTTAGGAACAAAATTTTTTTGTGCTTCTTTGTTGCACAGTGAATGAAGTTGGCATCTATGTGGTTTACACTCAGTGAGTTTGAAGAAAAGGTTTTAAGTTTCATGGTTAAAAACTAGTACCTATTTGAAGCAATACATATTCTCAATCTGACAAACATTTTGTAGGAAACAGGAAATATATATATTTCATATAAATACTAAATGTTTTGTGTATCTGCCAATTATGAAATTAATTAAGATATATTTTTAAATTATTCCATAACAAAGTAATATGAAGAAAGTTTTATTTCTATATCTTTAAAAAGCTTGCAAAGCCATTGATGTTTATTTATGAACTTATTTGAAAACTTGCCTAAAACAGCTATGCTTTACTGGTAACCCCTGGAAAGAAACTGAGCAAGGAAAGCTATATCAACAGGTGATTCGCCTCAAAGTCAAGTATCAGAAAAAATTATCTCAATAAAAAGAGCTGATTCTGGGAAATATTGTGAATTTTAAAAACTTCAATATTTATACTAAGGTATAATAATGTTTTCAGATAAAATTTTTGAGGTTGTTTTTACACTGATAACAACTATTATCAAAATCATGCTAAATCCATAAAATATATAATCTCCTCATGTATATTTGAATAAAATGTATACAAAACTAACCTTTAGCTTCAAAGTTCAGGTATAAATATTGTCAAACCTAAAAACTTTGATTCACATTGCTGATCTTTTGCCAAGATATGATAAGAAACTACATCAAGCCAATATTCGGAAAACTCTGTTTAAATGTTTGGTTTAAATAGTTGGTTTTGTAAGGCATACCAGCTTTATCAGAAGATCTGACTTGAAAAATAGTTTTAAAAAGTTGGAAGCAAGTTTCTGTCCTTGCTAAAGAAATACTTTGAAAGGAATAATATTTATGTAGTATGTGCCATACATATATTTTATGATTCACTGGATGCAAAGTAGGCACTCAAATGCTTACTGATTATTTGATTTATTCAGAGTCAGTAAAAAATATATTTTAGGAGAGAACAAAAGATTACATTTTCTACAAGGGAATGGAAAATCACTCCTGTATGTTTGGCAACTAAAGAAAATTAAATTGGAAACCCAAGGTATTTAATATTTATGGAAAACTGGTTCTGTTTTGATCATTACAGTGCCCACTGATGAATTTCATGTCAGTTCCACCTTCATTTTTTTCAAAATGAAACTGCTTCCATTTATTATAAACCAGTTGTACATTTATTTGATGGAAACTCTGAAGCAAATTGTTTTCTCCAATCATCAATGAATGCACACAGGGTATTTACTCTCTGAGATTTGCCAGCTGATATTTTGAGTATCATCAAGACCAGAAAATTCAATTAAAACTTCTACCTTTGAATATGAATCAAGTCACAAAAAGATCATTGAGGCAGTATGGGGCTGTGCCGAGCTCCAAGCATTGCCAATTCAACTCCCGTAAATCTTAGCTGGGCGTTCTCAGGGTATTGTATTTTGGTTTCTTCCTCTTTCTGATTTGAAAACCCTGTGTGTGTTAAAAATTTTTTTAATATTAAAAAGATAAAATTGATGACTACCTAATACATACCAGAGCACCAACTATTAAACAAAATCATCTCAATCTTCTCATTCCTAACAAATCACCCAATTAGAAAATACACAGTGTCACATTATACTTTTAAGATGTATCAATTGGAGCTGTTTTTACTGTTTGTTTTATTCTTTTTATGTTTCTTTCCTTTGTATTAATAAAAATCAGTTGTAAAATAATTTAAGAATGAAGTGTAAGTGTAGAAGTGTTACAAAAGTGGAAACCATCTGAGAAAAAAACATATTTCAACTTGATGTGTTATAATCAAGTATATGTCATACCAAGCCAGCATGTAATACAAATCAAGTGATTTTGATATTTTATGTCCATTTAAAGTAAAATAATGTAAAGAAAGTGAAAGAAGAACCAGCAAACAAAGGTGCATTTAAGTTTTGTATGTATGTATGTGTGTATTATTATTATTATTATTATTATTATTATTACATTTTTCACTCAAATCTGTGCATGTAAGTGTGGACTTAAGCTTAATTCTTCCACCTACAGAACTGTGACAATATATTCCTTCAGTCACTTCATTGGATCTCCTTGACTGCTCACTTATCTTAGTTGGGGTTTCTATTGCTGTGATGAAATACCATGACCAAAATGCAAGTTAGGTAAGAAAGGGTTTATTACTGTTCATCACTGAATGAAGTCAGGACAGGAACTCAAATAGGGCAGTATCCCGGAGGCAGGATGCTGATGCAGAGACAATAGAAGGGAACTTCTTACTGACTTGCTTCCCATGGTCTTCTCAGTCTGCTTTCCTGTAGAACCCAGTATCAGCATCACAGGGAAGGCACCACATACCATGGGCTGGGCCTTCCCCCATTAATCACTAAAGGAGAAAATTCCTTATAGTAGATCCCACTGAGACATTTCCTCAACTGAGGCATCTTCCTCTGAAGTCTCTAACCTTGTATCAAGTTGTCAAACAAAGCCAGCCAGTATATCATTCAAATAAAAAGTATTACTACCGTCATCTAAGTATTTTCTAAAGCATTTTCTAAAGTATTTTCTAACTTAGCAGTTATTTTCTTTCCTTATGTCTCTTCAGCTCTTCTATCTCAACATATTTCCTTAAGTTCAGCTTCAGAATGAATCTTTTAACAGATAGTAAAGTCATATTTGATACTTCTTTGAGGGGGGGGCTTTATTTGAAATCATTGGTCATATCTCTGGGTTTGAATTGTCTGCCTCCCTTGGTCACAATTTGTTATTTATCTGTGATCTATTTTTGGCCTATTGTCTTGAAAATGCAAACTATCAGGCCTGGAGTGATGGCTCAGCAGTTAAGGAACTTCCTATCTTTGAAGAGATCCAGTTTCCTCTTACCCACATCAAGCAGACTGTAACTTCAGGTCTGGAGAATCAGAGGCCTTCTGGCTTTGGTAGGCACCTGAATTCCCTTGCACAGCCCCACAAACAGACACAAAATAATACACATAGTTAAATATAAAGATAAATACAAAATGTGAAATCGGTGGACAATGGAAGGAAATAATAAATCACTGCATATTAAACCAACAAAATTTACCTGAAAAATGAATCTTTTTCAGTTTGTTTCTATGCAGAAAGAATATTAAGCCATTTGATGAGTAAAATGGCAGCTATTTATCAGAACTAAATAAAATATTCATAAAGAACTAGCAAACGATGAGTCTATTTTCTCTGTCTATCTTTTTATTGGTGTGAGTATGCATATGTAGAGGCCAGAAGTCTTCCGCCTTTATTGTTCTTTGATTTTATCAATGAAATTTGTTCCTTGTCAACTTTATACATGTATACAGTGCATATTAATTACTCTAATCACCTATACTTTTCAGTCTTTCCTCCCAGTTTTCCCCTCCCCTGACACACACACACACACACACACACACACACACACACCTTTCCCAGAACTATCTTTCTCATATTCCTATTTATTCTATTTTGTGGTCCATTGTTTTGGAGCTTTCCAATGAAGTTAGGGTTTGGGAGGCTCAACAGTGGGTACACAGATTAAGCCACTGACTTTTCCTATTTCAGAATCCATCAGCATCTAATAGTTCAGCCATATTGGTTAAGACTTTATGAACCCACTTTGCCATCTATGACTGATTTCTGACATGGTCAAATTGTGCTGGCCTAGTGCAAGTAGCCCCAGATGTTATGAGCTCATAATTGCAATAATGTGTCATGCCCAGACTATAGCATTTTGGAGCACTTCTCTGAGTATTTCATCTTACATATTTTCCCCTGCCTTCTTTGAAATTTAGAAGGTATGATATAAATAACTTGATAGAAGCTGGGTCCCCCACATTCCTGATTAGCTGAAAGCTTTGTATTAACGGTCATTAATTGCAAAGAAAGGTTTCTCTCATTTGGGCTGAGGGTAGATTTCTATATTTGTAGAAAAATGTTTAAAAGACAATTTGAGACTATGCCAATTTATTAAAGATCATATTAAGTTCCCTCCTTGAGTCTAAGATTTTTAAGCATGGTTTGCTGGTGAGGTGAATACTCGTGGAACAGACCTCACGCCCAGTCAGAGGAGAGTCAGTTGCCACACTTTCAAATAGGTTCCACATTTACTGTTTGCAACAGGAGCGCCACCGGACCCTGAAACTCAGCAGTTCGGCTAGGCTAGGTGTCCCCTGAGCTTCAGAAATCCATCCTCCTCTGTCCCCTCAGCGCTGGATTACAGGTGCACGCTAAAGTGCTCAGCCTTGTGCCTGAGTTCTCTGATCTGAGTTCAGGTTCTTATTCTCACACACCAGACATTTTACAAATCGAAAGAAATGAGGCAATATTCCTAGCCCTACCAGATACTTGTTATAGAAATAAGAGTGTTTCCAATCTCTTTTAATTCCTGGGGACGGAATCTGTATGAGTTTTTGTGTGGGTTTTTTTCTCTCTTTCTTCTTTTTTTCCCCTTTTCACCACATAACAGGTGCATTCTTTCCAATTTTACCGTGTGTATTTCTGGATTAAGAACAGGTGTTGCATCTCAGACATTTCCACAGCTGTATATTTAGAAGTAAAATAAATATAATACAGTGAGCATTTTATAGTAATGTAAAGCGATTTTTATAGTAAATGCCATGCAAATATATTTGAAGTGATCTGGGCATCATGAATCATTCTACTACAGTCTTGGATTCTGAATGAAACCTAGCAGGTTGCAGACACTGCTCAAAACTCATTTCCAGACAGTGGAACTTAGGACTCTGAAAGAGAACATAGATATCATTAACATCTATGTATTTTTATTCTTATTCCCAGAAATTGGAAGCAGAAAATGATACTAGCTTGCTCAATTTCCTACAAATATATTCAGTAACCTCCCACCAATCCTGATAGCTAATAGCTTCTACTAGTGACCCCCTAGCCAAGAAAACAAGTAATTAATTTAAAAGAGATAACTGGGCACACATCAAAGCCACAAAATTCTCTGCTATTTATAATATCTAAAAGTTAGTCATGTTTGCGGAACAGAGAAACCTTGACAATCAGTCCATTTGCTTGAGGATCACTTCTATTGGCTACTTGCTGAGAATTTCTAACTCCAGCAAAAGTTTTGAGACAAATAACAAACAACTTAAAAATTAAAGTCAGTAAAGCATCATGATTGCTTTGGCATAAAATTACTTTGACATTTTACATTCCTGATTTTGCTTGATTATATGCTTTTTATAACTGATCTAGAAAAATATATACACTATTGCCCTGTATGGTTAAAATATTTATACATTGTGTTGATATATGTAAGCATACATTGTTGGGTGGTCTTTAATTTCAGTCATAATTTGAAATTTCATTCTAAAAGCAACAAATTTTTCCTTGTGGTTTATTAAGAGAATGATTGAAAATCATTGCAAAAAGATCATATTTTAGAGAACATAGCAAAAGTGGATATAAAAATCATGGTTTATTTTGTTTCAAGAATTCCATTGAAAAGAAATGGTAATGTATAGAAACGTATAGAACACGATTCGTGTACCTCCAGACAAAGATTCCTAACCTGTTCTTTTATGTTCTACAACATCAGGATGCTTATAATGGATACTTAATTCTTTATTTGGAGAAGATGGGCTCTCCCTGGGTCTCCATTCCCTGTCTCCTTTCCTTTCTTCTTGCTCCATAAAAGATGTTTACCAATGTGGATTACTGATTACTATTTATGTCAAAGTAGGACTTACTTGGAAGTTGCAAGAAAGAAAATAGGTATCTCAGCAAATGTGTCCTAAATAAATTTTTTAACTTAAAAAGATTAGAAAGAAATAACAAAATAATACAAATAAATCAATGGAATTGGTTAGTGTCTTAATAGTTCTTTGAAAACACATTCAGAGAATGGAAATATATTGTGGAGATTATAATATCTCAACTTTCAGTCAAGGTCAGTACTTTTATCTGAGCTTGCATTTCAAATTAATCAGGAACCCTGTAATAAAGCACTGAAAATAGCTCATAGAATGGATATTGCCAGAGGGAAGGAAGCCCTAACACATGCTAGGCAAGCACTTCCCCACTGAGCTATATCCCAAGGTCCACATTGGTCTTTATGCATGAACTCCATGAGATAAAAATGACCACACATAGCACAAGCCAAACCGTGGTGGAGATGCACTGTTTATTTTTGTATCTATAGAATTCTTTAAGGCACAAGTAGTAATAAAGTATGGGGAGCTGAACTATTTCAAATTAGAACAAGTATGTTAGGAGTTTTAACAAGTATGTTAGGATGCTTTATGGCATCATAATGAATTCTGGTTATTTTGTTACATTTTCTCAATGGGAACTACTCAGGAATTACCTGTCATCTGGTTGACCTTGTCATTCCCATGGTACCTCTTGCCTTACATGTTGAGCTGTTGACAGAGGTTTCTGTCCCACCAGGTCCCACATCCATTTAGTACCAAATAATTACAGACGTCTACATTAATTACACAGAGGTCTACATTAATTACAAACTGATTGGCCTAGTAGCTCATGCTTCTTATTAACTATTATAACTTATAGTAGCTCATAATACTTGTCTGTGTTAGCAACGTGGCTTGGTACCTTTTTGGGGCGAGGCAGTCACATCTCACTTGCTCTGTGTCTGGCTTCATCTGTGTCTGGGTGACGACTGCAAACTGAAACTTTCCTCTTCCTATAATTCTCATTGCCATGCCTCTACTTTGTGCCTGGTCACCCTGCCTCTACTCTCTGCATGATCTCCCTGCCTCTACTTCCTGCCAATCAGCATTTTATTAAAAATAATATGAGTGACTTGATGAAAGACCATTATCCCACAGCACTCCCCCCCCCCCTTTTTTAAAACAAGAACTCTGAATCTAATGTCCTTTATTTAGCTTTTCTCCTGACCATTATCCATTTTCAGCTACATTGTTGTTTTAATCATGAGATTAAAGACATCGAAGAGGCTCTTTCTGAGGTTGGTTAGGCGTTTGGGCAAGAAACTGCTCTTGCCTGGACTGCTTAATGAATTGGACATGCAGGACCCACAGAGAAATGACTGATGAACTTGCAGAAAGGTGAGACAGTCCTTCATGGTTCCTGTTTCATGAAGGAGTCTGCCAGACATTCTGCAGGACCTAACTGACAAACTGCCATTAGATGCAAAACAGTCTTCCAAATTTCCTGCTTCCTGGATGATATGGGCCTTTAGGATGAAAACAGAAGAACTTTGGGTGATTATCCAGGCAGTGAGATTTCTCTGTTATTTCTAGAGTTTTGGAAGTTTCTTACAATGCATTTCCTGTTTACATAGGTAATATATCCTTCTGGAACCTTTGATGGATTTGAAGAATTTATAGTTACAGTTTCCTTAGTTATAATAAAAGATTAAGTAGATATAAATATTTTAATTATAATTCTTGCTTAATAACTATTTTGTTATATGTAATTTTACTATGTTAAAGTTAAAACCTTCCTTTATATTTAAACAGAAAAGGGAAGGTGAGGAGGAATTCTCCTCTCTATGTTGCAAATACCATTGATTAATAAAGAAACTGGCTTTGCATATAGCAAGGTAGAACTTAGTTAGGCATAGAAAACTAAACTGAATGCTGGGAGAAAAGAGGTGGAGTCAAGGAGAAGCCACAGAGCTGCTGCTGGAGACAGACATGTTGAAATTTGCTGGTAGGCCACGACCTCGTGGTGATGCACAGATTAATGGAGATGGGTTAAATTAAGATATAATTGGTAGCCAATAAGAATCATGCTAATGGACCAAGCACTGTTTTAAGTAATATAGTTTCTGTGTGATTATTTCAAGTTTGAGATGCCAGGCAGTCAGGAACAAACAAACAGCCTTCTTCCTCCAACAAGCTGGAGTTACAGTAGTTGTGAGACACCCACATGGGTGTTGAAAATGGAACCAGGCTCTTGTTTGAATCTTCAAATGTCTTTAACTAGAAGCCATCCCTCTAGTCTCTGTGTACATTGTATGAGAACTGAAAATGTAGAATCAGAAAGCCAAAAAGAAAATACCTTTCAAGAAGTTAACATCTTGACACAACTAAAGAAATCGGTACCAGGTCTTTCAACATGATGTTTCTGCAAGGGGCCAGAGACCTCCCAGATCAATGCCATTCACAGTATACTTCCTTACTTTTGATGCTCTGTGTAGAAATAAGAGACACAAAGAATGCCATGAATAATACTTTCCATCTGGTTTTCATATCTTGAGACATTAGAATCTCAGATGAAACAATGGGTCCATTGTCTTTCTACAATTTAAATTCGAATAATTGTAAATTCACAGTAAATCTTCAGCAAGTGTTAGATAAAATCATTTGTGTTGTAACAGACAGTAAGAATACCCAAATTTAGCATATTAAATTAACAAATCTAATTAAATATTAAATTAGCAAATCTAATTTAATATTAAATATAAAATTTAATTAAAATATCTTAAAACTGAAGTAATTTATAATTCTTTTCTTCATTTGGTATCATTACTGCTTATTTAAAAATGTGTTATAATCTATGGACCTACTTCTTGACTATTAATTATTTGGGTTAATTGAAACACACTTTCTTGGTTTTTTAACCTTTGTCAACAGAGCCACCTTCACTCTGCTGCCCCATAAAGCATTGTAATGCAGAGGTGGAGGAGGTGCACACAGTTCAATGGTTTGGAAAGTAAGCTGGCTAGGCTATCCATTCCAGCAGCCATGCTTACCCCCTCTACATATAAATGTTTTTCCGGACAACTATATCCTCACCATTAAGCCCCATGAACCAGTATGCTTTCTGTATTGTCCTGTGATTGTATTTTGTATCGGTTGAAATGATCAGTGCCTACAGTACTAGTTTCAATTGAGAGCTATTAAAAAAAAATCAAAGAGATTCAGTCATCTTGTGAGTTCCTCACATAGCATTTGCCTCGAAAAATGTCATAAAGCTTCATCTCATGTAGGTTAGGGAAGTGGTATGGAGTAAAAAGGAAAAGAGCCACTGGTGCAGTCGACTCCACTCGGAACTCCAGATTTTATCCAGGCCTTCTATATATTATTTGGTCTGGTTCTATGTGGGAAGTTTGTATAACGCTGTAATCCAGAACTGGCACAATTCACAACCTGGTGTTACTAACCTGTGACAGCCACGTGGTATGAATATACTCTACTGTTACCTTTTTCAATATCTTAAATAATATTGCTTGTAATATTATCTTATTTTTGTCTTACTATGTACTTTTTTTCTAATTTATTAGTTGATATATTCTATCTACTCCCTGTCAATTTGTAAATGACAGATACACAATTACTATCTCAATTATCCTCAGGATTGATTGTGAATTTTGCCCTTGCAACAGTCACCTAGTCACTGAAGGGTACAGTATCTGTAATTCATAAACCAGTATTCACGCTTTCACAGTCAGTCACGAGCATATGTAGAGTGCTGAAAAATTGCAGTCACTTGAAGCCAACATCCCCATGACATCAAAGGAGGCAGTCATCTCAATTTCTTTGTTCTCTTATTGTTGACAAGAGTCTCTTTGAGGTCCTTTTTAGCGTCATGTTTTTCACATTCTTTATGCTTTTCATTGTGAGTTTGCACTTTAAACCCACCATTAAGAAGAGTCCTGAAAAGCTATCTTGTTTCTAGGATCAAGAAGACACAGGATGCATCCTACTAACAAAACATGTGACCTGGGTAATTTTGTCCAAATACGAGTCACAGAGATGCTGGCACTGAGTTCATAGCTAAAGAGCTGGCAATAAAACACGTAAGGCAAAGGTAACACCCACATAGTCTCTGGTGCTCATAAGGATTTTTTATGTACACGTGGAATTTCCCTTTGAGTGTGATGCTCAAGATTGTGCTAGATTATGCTTACTCTATTGCTCAAACTCTTCTTTTCACAATGATAATCTCATGCTTTGAAACAATTAAAATTAAAGTCCAGTTTATGATAAAGTGTTAAAAATATATCTCTCCAGCATCATATCTTAAGAATCAGATTAGTTTATTTTTAGCAAATGCAATTATCAGTGAATTCAATTTCTTCATTCACTGAAATATTCATTTCCCACAAGACTTAAGTCATTGCATTTGTTTCTCATTTTCAGCAACACATTACCACTCTGCAGAAGAGCTGTGTCTTTAATTATTACGCTCTGTATTGGGGGACACTGCTAGGAAATACGCACTACCAGGACCAAGCAAATGGGGAAAAGAATGCCTTTGAATTCCGTTTTCAGCTACATTGTTGTTTTAATCATGAGATTAAAGATGGGAACAAATAAGACCTAATAAAAAGCCTGGCAGCAGTGACAAAGGGGTGTTCTGCAAATATTTAAAAGTTACTGAGAAATACAGTGGGTATACCCAAAGCTTTGTCTATTATCTGCATGTGAATTCCTCCAAAGGCGTGCTACCACCCAGGAGAAGCAGAGTTTTCTTGTCTCAGAAAGGAACTAAACTTCTGGGAGGGGAGAAGACTCAGAGTTTGCTTTGCATCAGCCTTCTGTGGATCACACTGCAAAGGAAACAATGCTGGACAAATCCCCCCTGTGAAAGTGTCTTTCTAGACACCTGTTTCCAGTTTTTCTCAAAATTACTCGCAGATAGATGAGAGAAAACTGTTTGATCACAGGCAAAATATACTTTAGGACAAGTATCTTAAACTTTACCGCACACCAAGGATCCCCAATTAGTCCATAAATGCCCAATCAGCAAATTTCACCAAGCCATTTTTTTTTTTCTGCTCAGCCTTTAGAGGATAGTTGGGGTTGTTTCAAAGACTAGAAGGTGAGGAACAAAAGCCTTGCAATGGAGCAGTGGTTTTTTTCTCTCTCCTACTTAGCACATGCACACATATATCTGATTTTTTCATATAGGTTTCAACAATGAATTATGTATAAAAAACACAAAGCTACTTATAAAAAAGAGAGTGAGTGTTATATGAGAGAAGAAAATATTAAGTATTACTTCATCATTAGAAAGTGTATAGTATTAATTTGTGTTATTTAAAAAGAAAACAGTCAAGAAGCACCCACCTGAATTTAGTTGGTGGGTCCTCTCTTCCTAGCTGTAAATATGTATTTATTTACCGTTCTTACAGTCTTTAGATCTTTTCTGTTTGGCAAACTTCCTTCTCATCACTAGGAGACAACTTAGAGAGCAAAGCCAGACTGAATGTGTTTGACTTAAAATTCCACATTCTTGTTTTAATAATGAAGTTAAAGACATGCAAAACCCAAGGCAAGTGTGGAGCCCGAAGACACCGAGAATGGAGTGCTGAGCAGATGTTGGAAAAGCACTGAGAACTACACTTGTGTACAATTGCCTTGAATAGGATTCAGACATCACAGAGAGGCAGACAACCCGATGTCTTCTTTGAATGCAAGGTTTATTGTTCACATATCCCAGCACAGAAAAGAAGCAAAGGAATTCACAGCAAATGAATGTAACTAAAAAAAATCTATCTCTAAATGATCTGGCCAGTATTGGGAGGCAGAGCACATTCACAGGCAAAGGGTAGGGGTGATTGGCACAAGTGGATCATAAGAACTTTCCCCACTGCACAGCAAGTCATCAGCTCTGCATCCCTGGGGAGCAAAGGACAGTGAGGATTGAAGGGGTACTGGTTCTGCCGCTGGTGCTTTTTGAAAGTGATGTTCCTTGAGAACAGAAGTCAGCTGATCACAGACTCTGTTGTGCTTATCTAGGCCAGCCAAAGTGCAGAACACTAAATGATCACCAAAGTCAGACTCAGACCAGAGGCAAGAGGTCAAGCGGGAGAGGTGGTCATCTGAAACATTCCTGGTTGCTAGCGTCTATGATTGCTATGCATTGAGGTACATTGGAGACAGTCAGTCAGTCGATCTGTTTGGAGCCCCGGGTTTTATGGTCTTTGAGAGGCTTCTTCCAGCTTTGCAAACCTTTTGTTTCCTGCTTCTCACTGATGCCGGTTTTGCTGGTTACACACAGGTGCTCACTTCTGAAGTCAGTATATTCAGATGTATGGTGTTGAGTAGGAATGTCTCCAGCTTTGTTTTCTTTATTTTGTGTTCACTGTACTACTGAGCAGTAGTGGATATTATCCCCTAATAGAGGAGACACAGAGAATAGAATGGGTATTTATCCTGTAGGTAAGGGTATTTACTATTAATGACTTTTATTTATAAAATATTGTCTTATTTTGCCAAAATGAAATGATGTCTTTTAAACTAGTGATGTTAATTATTGCACTTATTTTCATTTTCCTTTGGAGAAGAGGGAAGAAATAAATGCAGAAATATAAGTTCTAACAGTTTTGTCTTTTAGAAGGATGGTCTTTAGTTGATGCCAGGGAGAACTGTAATCCCAGCCTTTCATGACACAGAAACTAGGGGCGATGAGGGAAGACTGTAATTTCAAAGCTTTGCCATCCCATTGGCCTTGTAGAGTTGCAGAAATGAACCAATGGTTCTACCATCGGAAGGAAGAAGAGTCAAGGAGGGAGGTCCTTTATTTAGTGACAGACAATCACCGCAGTTATGGCAGACTTTCTCTTTTACGATTCCGTACTATTATTATCAATTTTGAAGTAACAAAATTTTTGTGAGAAATGAAATACTATATGTTAAGGTAATAGTCCTCCTGGTGCTTTTGTTTGTTTTGTTTTGTTGTTCTGTTAACTTGACATAGAGTAAAAGAATCTGAGAAGAGGAACCTCAAAAGAGAAATTTCTTTCACCTGATTACCTGCAGGAAAATCTGTCAGTCTTTGTTTTGATTTATGATTGATGTGGAAGGGCCTAGCCCACTGTGGGTGCTACCACTTTTGGGCAGGAGCAAGTGTCTCTGCAGGGCTCCTACATGGGTTCCTCTTTGTTACTGCCCTGTCTTTTCCTTGTGACAGAATGTGACCTTCAAGTTGTAAAATGTAATAAATTGTTTTCTCCTCAAGTTGATTTTGGTCAGGTGTTTTCCAAACCCAATAGAAACCCTGACTAAGACACCAATAGTATGAATTAACCTCTGCAATTTCTCACTAGCAATGGAATAATCAAAGCTAAAACTTCTGGGGCTTATATAAAAGATATATCTAGATTTTCCAGAAATGACCTGTGAAAGAGTTTTCTTTTTTCCCTTTACATTGACACATTCTTTTGAATTATACATGGGATTGAACTATAGAACATTTCATAAAGTTAATTGTCGAAAGCTAAAAACAACCTATTCACATAGGAAAAGGTTCTAACATTTATGAAAAATAATTGACAATGAAAACAAAGAGAAGACGATTAATACCAGTCATGATGTACATTCAGGGTTGGAAAGCATTTTCTAGGTAGGGTCAGAGAGCAAGTACTCCAGGCTCTGGCTGCCACATGGTTTCTGTGACCACTGCTCCACTCTGCCATTGCAGCCTGAAAATAGCCACAGAGAATGTTCTCAGTGACTGAAGCAGCTCTTCTTACAGCGTCAACTCCTGGAAGTATCTGCTCACATCCAGCCAGGGGCCACAGTTCATTCACACCTTGTACCGAGCACAGATAGTAGGATAATACTGGATATCTTACTGACAGTATTAGAACAATGCAGGGGAAGATATTCAAAATGCTACACATAGACTGGCAAATTTGGAATTTTATTAGAAAATAACTGTCAAGTTACTCATTTTCTTAACAATTTTTCCAATAACCCAATCTCAAACAACCTGCTTTTACCTAGCAGAAAAAGATTTTCAAGGCACAAGGTCTGCCCTCTGCAGAGCAAGCATGGATGAAAGTTTAACTGATTATTGTATTTCAAGAAAGATAAAACAGAACAGAAAAAAAAGGCTTTAATGTTCCTATTAGAACGATCAAAGAATTGGAAGGATCCCTTCATCAAGATACACACGAGTAATTAAGATCCTGTAATCTGGAAAGAATAAGAGGTGAAGTTTCTGAATTTTTAAGAAATAACTTTGGAGGTGCTAATAGGTTACATCTGGTTATTAGTACACTCAAGGCTGCTTGGGAAGTCTTTTCTACTTAGTTTCTTCCTGACCATTAAGAACAAGTCACAAATAAACTATAGTTTGCAAGGAGCAGAGCTGAAAATTCTCAAAAAAGTACATCTTTGATAGGTAATTGTTCATATTCTAATCATTATATGTGCATGTATATGCTTTGCAATTCATTTTCCAGATGAGATGTATTCATATTTTTCATTTAATATGACAGTATATATATTCATGTTGTCAGTCATAAAACAATTCTATTTAGTTAATAATGATTTTTCGGTATCTTTGCTTTCTAGTGGAACCTAGAATTCTTTGATGTGCTTCTTTTTGTGTGCACATTCTGCAAGCACAGACATCTGGGTCCCAAGTCTTTATCTTACCTGCCCCCTGAAACTTTCCTTGGTTTGACTCAAAATCTCTTGAGTTATCATTATTTCTGAGCAGAAATAGTGTACCTTCTTTATTCCTGATTGCATATTAAACATTGCCACCTTTACACCTTAGAAATGATGCCCTACTCTACCTAGTAAACTGTGACTGCTGCAAAATCAAAGCAGAACAGCTCTTGGTAGCTTCACTGTATCCTTCCAAATTCTTCCTACAGATGTGGTCCTTCTATATACCACTTCCCAGTAGAGTCCATCATCAGCTGTCAAGAGTAATGCGGATTCTAACAAGCACAAGTAACAAGGAAGGAGACCCAGCTGACTGATTGTATCTCTATTCAGAACACCACCACAACATTGATAACATGAGTTTTGTTGTGTTAAAGCTTCCCATCCGATTATTTGGTGTGACACGTTCCCTCTTTCTTGTTTTCTTGCATCTTTTCTTCTCTTTATTATAAATAATTCATAGCAAAAATCAGTATTTATTAGTATTTATACTAATAAAAGTAAGTATTCATCCAAGCAGAATGACTGAAAACAAAAGTCTAGGTTGACTTTTAATTTGTATTTGGTTCTGAAGATGAAACACCGGGGCAGATGTATCCTGGGCAAGCACTCTACCACTTCATTCCAGTCAGAAAGAGCATTGAACATCCAAAAGAGGAAGGGATCTAACGACTGTTCAAACTACATTCACAGATTTGTCTCTGTTGAACAACTGAAGAGAACTGTTTGTTATCAGATCAGCAAGTGATTTTGCTTAGTTTTAATTTTAATTTGCAGGAATTATTAAGTACAATTTATTTATCCATTTAATTTGTTGTATTTTGATCATTTTGACTTTTTGCTCAAAAAGTTACATACCACAACAAAACTTCCAATCATATTCCATTAAATAGGAATACCATTAACACCACATGACAAGTAATTTGCATACAAATTAAAACTTTGAAATATAGATCTTATATACACAATTGTATACAAAAGCACACACTGAATTTTTATTCCATTATCTAACTTTGTTAGAGTTAAATTGATGACTTTAATTGTTTCTTAAAGCAAATAGCTTAGGGTGCTATCAATTATGAACATACAATACATTGAAAAACTATAGTTTATTAATTATAAAATGTTTAGAAATGTTAGGTCCTAAATATGTGAACCTCACAATAAGATTTACAGAAGGCTTATGTGCATACAAATAATGCCACTCTGGATACATTATAAGAAAGATATCTCTGAAGTGGCCCTCAGATCTCTCCACATGTAAGGTATACTGAAATATATAGGAATTCTTTGTAATATGTCATGAACCACCAATTGCATTCACAGCTATATAGTGTAGCATGTTTGTCTCAGTACAGAGTCAGAGCATACAATTGCTACTTTCCCTAAAATATCAGTCACAGTAATAGTTGGAAGCATATTCTCATCATAGATGAACAGTATTTGAATAAAAACTAAATACTTACTTTACTGGGTCAGGATAAAATTGCATCACAGTATTTCTGAAAAATATCGTTTTTAATGAAGAAATTCTAAACACATATTTCTCATTATATTTACTCTTTATTTAAAATTTGAAAACCACTGATAATTTTTCACATAAGAATCTCTTCATTTCATTGCTTCTATTAACCTCACTTCACATTAGAAGATCTTAAGTATGGCCCACTCACTCCATGCACACAGACTACCTAAAAATAACATAACAAGAAAACACTAGCAGGTTGTTCCTCACAAGGAATCTTCAGTTCTGAGTGGGAGGGAAGCTTAATTGCCTTTGTTGTATTGTGTTGTATTACATGTCCTTTTAAAATGTGGTTATTATTTAAAATATGTATGGTGTACCATCTGTAACAAATGAGCGGTGTAGTACAAATGCGGTAAATGCCACAATTGCGAGCTGTTTTGAAATGTCGTTTGCTACAACTTCATTCTGAGAATCAAAATGTAATTGACTCTATATAGTCAGTGTGAGGGAACGTGGAAACTGAAATCTAAATGTCATTTTCAATAAACTTTTAATGCATAAACATTATAAATTTTAATTTCAGGAAGACACACAGAATGGATTCTCATCTTCTTTTCCTGTAGATTTGTGGAACGTATTTAGTTAATTCTGACAATTGCATTATGTGCAAATTACATTTTTTTTACAGAGAAGAAAAGCATCATTTGGAGAAATTAGAACTCTAATTCAGAACAAAAAGCTAGTAAATGGAAGAGCTGTGGCTTGACACACAAGCTTCTCAATGTGTATCCATCATGTATTGTTTTCTCACAAGATTGCCAAGGAGGTGAGTTTGTATTTCTGTGAGAAAGAACCCACCCTTGAATGCATTAGACTGATAGAACAGCGTATAATATTTTATTCATGAAATTGTGAAGATGATAATGGTAAGAGAATGAATGTTAAGTCTTGTGAGGGGCCTGGATTTTGTGCTCTGAACATTTGGGATTCATAATTCTGTGTTGATTGCTAGGCAAGGTTGGGTCCACATACTGAGTCCATGTGAAGAGAGTTCTTCTGATACCGGTTGTCCCTTAGAATCACAGCCTTCAGAGTCCTTGCTCACAATACAGTCTTAAGGCAGCATCTTCTGTGATAAGAATCTGATGGATGAGGTTCACTCTGTAGTAAGGGATAGTTCGTTTTTTAAGGGCAAGGGGAGTGTAGAGAAAGCTGCAGTAAATGGGTGGCTGACAGGCATAATGTTACAAATCAGTAAAAGACAGAAATAGTGGTGTGCTCTAGCTCAATGTGTGGACTACAGATTGCAACTGATTTTAACCTGAGATGTTAAATACTGGAATCAATTGATTTGCTAATTGCTCTAATTTGTGTGTGACACAGCAGATGCAAGTAGTAAAATATTAGACAAGACCCAGAAAACATGTGCAATTACTGTGTGTTCACTAAACATAAAACACAGTAATTAAAGTGTGGATTTTAGAACTTCATTCATAGGCCACTTAAACCTTGGGTAGCTCATTGCATAGCAAAAGTCAGTTACCACAAACCCAGGAAGAACTGGTGGGGCAATGCTCTTTGATTCCCATTCTTGCCTGGCTGTGAATCACAGTCAGAGGGGATTTTTGCTTATAATGCTAATTCTTCAGATTTTCCAGCCTGTAACAAATTCCTTGCTATTTGTTTTCTTTTCTCTAGTAAGTAGAAGTAAACCCACAAACATTTAATGTCAAATTCATATTTCTCCACAACCCACTTGTGTGTGTATCACTTTAGAACATTTTCATAAGTAATTACAAACATTTCTAAGGAAGGATTATTAATTTATGTAAACATTTAAAGTATCAGGTCTAGCTACATTCTTTCTTATTGCCTCTGTTTTATTGAGTCATTTTTTTCTATTTGTAGAAGACAAAATGAATTAATAAATGTAGATTTTATTAGGATTCATTAATCTTGCATTGCTCAGAGTCAGTCTCCTAATTTATATATGCTTATAATTGATCTATGAAAGTGGAAGATGTTGTGGTTAGTAAAGCAGCCTTTCTTACTCTTTCTTTAAATTACGAAGTTAGTGAGGGACATCATCACTACTCATGAAGTCATCACGGTGAAAGATAAGCAAAGGAAATGGTTTCCATTAATGATAATGATTTGGGGAGCATTTCTAACAGACCAGGCCACTTCCTTAAATTACTGGTGTAATCCTCAGAGCTACCTCCTGGGAGAAACTATTATTATAATGAATATTTTATAGAGGACAGAGACAGACACAGACAAAAAAAAAAAGTCAGCTTGCTAATGATAATCTTGAGTGGTTCCAGCTCTGGTTCTCAGCCTCTCTCCCTCTCTCTCCCAGAAGAAGGCTGCTTGATGATCAAATGTTAACCGATCACACATATTGAGGCCAGGAAACTGGATGCTTTGAGCGATTCATCCTATTATGTCCGGAATCTCTAGAAAGCGAATGTAAGCTATTCTATAATGATTGCACGCTTCCCTTCTTTGACTAAATGTTCGTATGATGTGCAGCTTTCTGGTACAAGAAGTACCAAGAACTGCAGAAATAAATTTGCATCTCTTGAAGAGCACGCACATCTTACTGGCCTCTTTTCAATAAATACATATGGGTCGCATCACAGCGAATGATAAGTGCATACCACAATGACTGAAGCATGGTAGCAAAGCAGCTGCCTTGAAAGTTCATTTCGCCTCTTACCATGATCTAGCCACCAGGAATTGCTGGCATGATAGCTGTATCGGAACAACTGTGCTATTTTTAAATATTTTGATTTCTAAGCAACTCCCCACTCTTACTCCCTAGTTTGGGTGTGTTTTTATCTACTTGTGCATATAAATTATTACTTGAACATGAAATAGACCAAAAGAGACAATGCGAAAGAAATATTCTTGAGGGGATACAAGCCCAGACCTAATGCTCCTGGATGTATCTGAAGCTGCAACTGCATCTGGACGTACATAGCTTTTCAATAAATTTGCTACCGCATTCCAGAGTTGAGAATCTCCAGATTGGTTAATGATAATGTCCTGCTGTTCTCTGATGAAACTTTACTCTGAGTCAGCACATTTTCTCCTATCTTATGTGGCTTGGTAGTAATGATTGAATATTTCCCCTTAGAATATGAATCATTGATTAATAAGCTAAAGCTGTATGATAGATCCACAGGTGAAAATGTTAATTAGCAACAATTTTCCATTCAGGTAGAGTCGCTCTAGGCAGGACAGTAATGTATACGCACACACATCCTTTGGCTAGGCAAGGAAGATTATGGACATGTAAAGTACAAACTACTCCAGAGAGAGCCCAGGCCATTTGTTTCCTCTGTAATTTGCTATTTAGCTGTACTTACAACCAGCATAAAAACAAATGCCCTAAGAACGATGGCTAGGCATTCTGTTGTCAGATATTGTTTGAGATCAGAAAGCTCATTGCCAAAACTGCTTTTCTGTTGCTAAATTCAAGGGTTGATGAATGAAACAGAAGCAGTTGGTCTAAATTCATACTTTTTTCACTTTTTAAAAAATAAGCTTTCAAGAAACTAGCCAGTAGGTTCTAACATAGAAGGATACGATAAACCACAAATTTTCCTGAAGTTTTTTTTAAGTGAAGATAATAAGAAAAAGGTGGTGAAAATGTTGATTTAAGGAAGCACATGGTAAAGATGCTATGTTAAGTACGCTAACTTTGCAAATGTTACCTCTATTCCACAGGACAGCAGTCTGACCTCACATTTAACAGTCTGTAAGATACAGTTCTTTAAATTCCTTCAGGTTATGTTATTTGTATTTGACAGGTTAAATATGTGGCTTTTCATTATTTTTTCCAAACTTAGCTATAGACAAAGACCCTGCTTTTTCTTAGATCTTGTGACTCAAACTTAATTCAAGTTTCTTAAAATAATTTCCACATCTTCTTTTCCATAAGGCTGAGGTAAACAGTGTTCTGCCTCATCAGAACAGAACCTCACAAGACAGTGTTTAATGTGCTATTCACTGCAAATATTTCTGTATTTTTCTGTTCTCTATCTGAGGAGGTTCCCAGCTCTGAAATGTAACAGAGTCCTGGATATCACGTCCCCAGAGTCTACCTTACCTAATAGATGACCTTGCAAGGTAATTCCTATACCCTTATTCGGTCCTCAGGGTCATTCCGTATCATTTTTATAAAAGAACAGAGCTTTGCTTGCCTACATGAGTATCCCTATAATAAATAGAGCTTGTGTTGGCTTTCCTCCTCTTACCAACTTTTTTTTACTTCATGCTTGCTTCATTCATGTTGCCAAACATCAGCTACAAAATAACTGACAAGCACCAAGTTCTTCTCTCTGGCTTGCATTGAGTGAAAAACTAGTGGATTTCTGTGAGAAAATTCTTAGAAATAGTCCCATCCCATTCATCAGACATCCATCAAGCCTTTTCGAAATAACAGTCCCAGAAAGCAGCACCTCCAGGAGCTAATATGTATGACTTTAAAGCTTGGGCATTCCACAGCCATTCCTGCACAGAGAGGCTGCATTTTATCTAAAAGACAAACAAGACTGCCCACAGTTTTCCTTGAAATTTTGTTTGATTGTGCAAGAAACTTAGCAGTCGCTAAGCATTAGGCATCTGGCCAACACTAACCTGGGCTAATTATCTTATCCATAGCCATACCCAGCATTGCTGTTGCCAAGACGTGAAGACAGGCTCTCCAGTGGAACGGTTGCCAAGCAACAGAGTGCTGGTTTTAATTTGACATGATGCTTAAAGATGGACATCTTTTCAACAATTTTTAAATATCTCACCTCAACTTGATGAATTATTTACTCAGTTATTTTCATCTTTTATTTTATGTAATAATTCCTGTTTGTATATTCTTATGGACGCAGAAGTTAAACAATATAACAATTTGATGTGCCTATACATATAATGAAGAGGGTGATTTCACTATATGAATGAACACTACCGTCTATAGTGGTAAGAAAGTAAAAGACCTGCACTGTGTTCAAAGTTTAAGAAATTTAATTTAACAATTCTGATATCTTATCTCTAATTAGTGTTGTGGAATCTTAGTTTATGCTGTGTTACATTTGTTTATGCTATGAATTGTTTGTATAGAGATGCCAAGATGTGATGCATTCATTTATGTTGTATTTGATTAACTCTGTAAAGCTAAGTTATTTTGCCTGTATAAAAACCTGATTGGTTTAATAAAGAATTGAATGTCCAATAACTAGGTATGTGACTAGGATAGGTGGGGCTGACAGGCAGAGAAAATAAATAGGTGGGGAAATCTAGGCTTGAAGACAAGAAGAGGAGGATAAAGAAAAGAAGGAGAAGTGGATGCCAGGGTCACTCATCCAGACACACAACCAGTTACGGAGTAAGAAGGGAAGAAAGACACAGAATAAAGAAAGGTAAAAAGTCCAGAGGCAAAATGTAGTTAAAGAGAAATGGATAATTTAAGTTAGAAAACCTGTCTAGAAACAAGCCCACTGAATGCCAGGCATTCATAAATAAGAACAAGTCTCCGTGTATTTATTTGGGAGCTAGTGGTGGGTCCCCAAGGAGTAAAATATCCAACTATAAATTAGACTTCATTTTCTTCCTGTTATGCAAGTATATGGAATACAGACAAAGGGAATGATTTTTTTCCACTGAAAATTTTAGTGGTGTATCATTTTGAAAAAAAAAAAAAGATCTTAAGTCAGATTTTTGTGTGTAATAAAATACATATCAACAATATTGACAAAAATGTAACTTTATGAAATATTACTACTTTGTTATTTTGCTTATTTTGTAGAAGAAAGATCCAAGGGACAAAAGGAGAGAACAGAAATATCCTCATATTGCTACAAAATAGACATGATACATCTTGAAGTTTGGCAGAATTTGGAACAACCATACAGATATTGAAATCGTCACCTAAGTTTCACTTTTCTATATTGATAGACTTCTAATCCACTTTTCGTTCTTGGTCAGATACAAATTTATCTTCGAGCCTTATAGGTTGCTTCACTGGGAAATGTCTACAATCACAGAGATCTCACTTTTAATGCCCAGAACCTAAGTGCAATCACCATGTGTAGTGTTATAAGAGGAAGACATTTAGTGCCAGGAGTACCCAAAGTTGTCCTCAGGCCTCTACATGCATGGGTATACATATGAACTTGAAGCCACATGCCCACTCTCACCATGTTTACATAAACAGAAGCACATTCATGAACATAAATATACATAAAAAGAATACAGTATATTATTAACTATAAAACACATGGAACCAAATTAATTATGTATCTATGGACAAGCAAAAGATAATGTGATACACAGAGACAATTGAATACTTTTCAGACATGAGTATTAGGATTTTTCTCTCATTTGCAGCATTATGATGAACCTGGTGAATTTTTTATTAATTGAAATAAATCACACAGACTTTGTCTCACTAATATGTTGAATTTTCACAGGGAATAGAACAATAACTAGCTAGCTAACGAAGGTTGGAGAGAAGATAAAATGTGTTAGGCATACAATGATACTGTTATACTTAACTTATACTTAAGGAATGAATTCTAGAGAGCAATTCTAAAATTTTATTAAGTTATTTAGCTTTATTCTCTTAAAGATTTTACAGTGTAAGCTGAATTTTGATTGTCCCAGGACTGGAGAGATAGAGACTTCAGAACTCTGGGAACACTGGCCAGTCAGACTAGCCTTTGTGTTTCAGGCCAGGGAGACTTACAGCCTGAAGAAAAAATAAAAATAAAAGTAGATGAGTCTCCACAGGCATATTCACCTTTATACACACGCATGTGTGCCTCACATATACGTGCACACACCATATGTCTACACATGTATCTGTGCCCTCGTGTGTGTGAGCTTTGATCCCCAACATGCATGTGTACCTTCATACATGTGTGCTCCCATGCTTATACTCACACGTGTGTTTCCATCCATATATACATCCATGTATGTGTGCCTTACAGATATGTGCACTCATCCCCATACACACAAGTAAATCTTGCACCATAGTTAATTCCAATACAATATTATTATTGGTTTTTCAGATACATTTTCTGCCAAACAATTAATTAATGAAAGTTGTAATATTAACAAGAATTGCAAACACTCAACAATGCCTTCTAATTTTTAAAAACAATATGGATGACTTTGACTTTCTCTGTAAAAACTTGGTTCTAAATAATAAGGTTTTAGACCATCATAGGCTTAATTTGTTTCTACACCTAGCTATTCCATTATAATTTTCTCCTAAATTTTTTTTCTTTTCTTTCTATGGTAAAAACAGGAAAAACAGACCTCCTGATAGAAAACCAATGAAATGATCATGAAGGTACAACCTAAATTCAACAGGAAATATCCTTATAATATATAAAAGAAGTATCTATGATCATAAATATTTTTAAATGAAATCAATTATTTACTCCAAGCTAAAGAGCTGTTCCCACACCTGTGTTCAAAATAACTGTATCTCCCATATATGGAGGTTGGAAGCAACCCAAAAGTCTGACATGAAAGACATAAATAGTACTTGGTATATTGGAATATTATTCAGCCTTAAGGAAGAAGATCCTGTTACAAGATAAAACATGAACAAACATGGAAAATATCAGACCAATTGAAATAAAAACATCACAAGAGATAAATGCTACCTATATAAGGTATTTAAATGAACCAAGTTCACAGCAGGTAAATATAGAATGGGGGTGTGAATAGCATGTGAAAATACTGAGGGAAAACTAAGTTGTTCAATGAGTATCAAAGTTTAGATTTTCAGTAGGAAACGCTGTGATGACAATACCAACAGATCTGAACACTCAAAATGATTAAATTAGACATTTCTGAATTATATAACCCTTACCATAAAGATGTTTTCTATAAGGAAATTTTGAAACCATTTCTGCTGTAAAGCAGTGTCCCCATTTTATATCCTCCCTTGTAAGTGTGGTTCCCGCCCTCATCAAAGAAACAGATGGAGACAATTACAGGACACCTCATTAGACCCAAGTACAGAGAACATGAGATTGTGGTGTCCAGTACCGAACGTGCGTGTATAAGAACGATTAAAGAAAAAGAGGCAGTGAATCTGAGCAAGAAGAGAGCATGCTTAGAAGGGTTCTGAGGAAGGACAGTGAATGAGAGATGATGCTCAGAAGATAAAATATAAACAAGAATGCTAAAATTGTGAAAGTATGCTTTTAACCTGGTAGAGGATTCTGGTTTTGTCACAATGTAAAGAAGTTCAGAAAAGCTACAGAAAAATCATAAAATGCTAATAAAAAATAACTCTATGGGAGGACAAGAAATACGTGACCCAAAGAACAATTTGAGATGCTGCGATAGCAAAATATTGGTTGACTATTATTGTAGTGTATTTATAGGTTGGCATACCTGTAAGAACGGCAAGAAAAACAGCTACACTGGCATAGACTTAAGATCTCTGCTTATGATAATTTTATCTCAAATTGCTTTCTCAGGGATATTTGAATCCAGCTTATTGCAGACCAATGACGTGATCCAGATAATCTCATTAAGCTCCTGTCTGCTCATCCTTCCTCTCATGAGGCCCATAACAAGTCTGTCAATGTGGGACTGTGTGTGCAAGAGCTTCCCCATGGCTAGCCTGCAGAATTCAGATGGGAATATGCTGTAAGCATTTATGTTCGGTAATACCACAGTCTAGGTCTTTAGTCTTCTGTAACACTGCTTTGCAAACATCAGCATAATTGCCCCTAATATATTTCCCTGTTGCTAGTGATGGAATGTTGTACACCTTGTTGTCCGTCGTTGTTCAAGAAGTGGTAGGTGCCAGGGAGTCAGTACCAGTCATGATGATTGAAGGTAAGGGGTGCTGTTACAGGCAGCTTAATGAATAACTAACTCCATATTGCTGTGATGTTTCTCCTCTTTTTCAAAAGTCGAATTTTACCTTATTACAAGAAGCCCTTTTAACTTGCTGCTAGGGAAACCAAATGTAAAGAAATATTAAAATTGTGATAATTTCCTTTAATAGTCTTATTTAGTAATACAAATATATGCTTTTTATCATAAAAGGATGCAAACTTTTTAATATAAAATCTTAAATATTTGGTTTTTTCTTAAAAATTAATATTATGTAGAAAATGAGAGTATCTCGATGATGTTAAAAATCCTAGTTAAAGCAAATTACTTTCATAACCAAATATACTATAGAGGAATTTTTGATTATTCTTTTTCATTGTAAATCACATAAACTTAGCAGTCTTATTTTGTAAATATTAAGGTTATTTTACCTTTAAAGGGGACCTAATATTCTTTTTTAAATGGTAAAGATATATCTTACCTGTACATCATACTATAAGCTCAAATGATGTGGAATTTCCTTCTATATGCTATGAATACCATTGGTTAATAAAAGACTTGGGCCTGCACAGGGCAGAATAGAGGTAGGCGGGGAAAATTAAACAAAATGCTGGGAGAAAGAAGGCAGAGTTGAGGAGATGCCATGTAGCTGACATTGGGAACAGGCATGCTAGAAACTTGTTGGTAAGCTATAGCAATGTGGCAAAACACAGATTAATAAAAATGAGTTAAATTAAGATGTAAGGGTTAGCCAATAAGAAGCTAGCACTAATGGGCCAAGCAGTGGTTTAATTAATATAGCTTCTGTGTGATTATTTCAGGAGTCTGGGCAGCCAGGAAATGAACATGTTGCCTCCTACAACAGTTAAAGAACGTAGGAATAAAATGTAGATATGCTATAGAGAATGACAATTTTTCTGGAACTCATCAAACTCACAGAGATCCACATCCCTCTGCCTCCTGAGTTCTGGGATTAAAAGCATGCACCACATCTGCCAGGTGAGAATGACAATCTTAGTTGAGATTTTAAGGTCTTCTATTTTTCCATACAGACTTTTAGGAGATTCGGCTAAAACGGGTACCAAATGCAGCTGAAAGATTGTGTATAGAAGGAATGTACCAGTAATTACAAATGCAGATCTCATCTTATTGGTTGTTTAATTTACTTTAAAAAATACCATTCACATAGTATATGATTTTCAGTTGTCTTTGTTTCAACAGGTATGAACAGTTTTCAAATTACCCCCTTATATAGGATTAGGAGTGTTTTTTCTCTGGATATGTGTATGGACAAGGTGGTGACAAAGGCAAGCACCTCCCATTTGACTGCTCTTACGTCTTGGTTCATATGTCCTTTCTGCAGTGTTTCTGAAAGTGCAGCCCTGGCCATACTTCTCCTTTGTTGGTTCACTTGGTTTGACAGTTTGGTTAACTAGTTTAGAAAATGTGGCCTTTGTTTGTTGTGACTTTGTATTCAGAGTATTCGGTATTCCATTACCCTCTTTAATGCAGGCACCTAACCTCCAACAAAAACAAAGAGCCATGAGGTGTGCTTGTGGAATAGAGTGAAATAACCTTTGCTTTTTTTCCAACAATGTGTTTGGCACCTAACTGCTTACAATAAACAACTCTCTTCCTGTTCTCTGGGGGAATTTGATCTTCCATTGAGGTAAATACTGCCCCAGGGGTCTACAAAGGATGGAAAGAATTTAGAAACCTCAAAGTTGGCTTCTATTAACACCTGGCCAATTATTGGAGACAATAAACAGGAAACATAGCAGTTTATAAGACAATTTATTTCCAGACTGTCAGTACGTATCTGCATGTACTTGCCTTTTCAATTCCCAACAAAGACTATGGAAGATGATCCTCCAGGTTCAGAATATGAGCTCTCATTTCCCATTTGAAGAGATGGATTAGCCACTGACCTGCAGACTCAGTACCTGAAAACAGCCTGATCTCAAGACAGGAAATCTGCTTACAAGGCCAGTTAGAAGGACTGGGTGACTCTACCCTTTTCTATTCATTTTATTAATTTTTTCAATTTCTATTGCTAATAATTACATGTGAACCTAATTTGGTATTAGCTTATGTTTAGAGAAAGCTAATAGTCATGATCCTATTGCTTTCCAGAGTAAGAATCACAACCTTAGTGATAAGTTTCTTAGTGAGGAAGAATCGATTATGTGACAAATGTTAATCTTTATCAAGCCATGCTATTTTGTTATTATAATTTTACTCTTTACAAAGTTTAAGTTTGGGTTTGGAGATTTAGCTCAGTGGTAGAGTGCTTGCCTAGCAAGACAATGTAGTGAGTGGGTTCAGTCCTCAGTTCTGAAAAGAAAAAGTTTAAAGTTAAAATTTGCAGTTGTCAGAATGGCTTGTTAAGCAGGTGACAAAAAAGGAAATTGATGTTTGCGTGATGACACCAGATGTTAGGATGCTATCAGCTCCTACATTGTGGACTAAATCATGGAGCGCTATAAGGAGATCTGGTCTCAGAGTTGCACACTATGAAATATTTTCTGAACTGTTGTTGATTAACTCAGATTCAGGTATGGTGGGAAAGCATGGTGCAGAGCTGAGGTTTCATTTCTGTGCATTATTTTTGTCATCATTCAAAGCCTCAGAGATTCCTCTAGCCACGAACATGGATGTGAGAGAATCAGCCTTCTCTGACACATCATCTCTTTATGCTTGTTGCAATGAGCCTAAGGCCTAGAGGTTCTGTAAAAGAGACTGTTCTTCGTGTGAATATGTGTATAGGCTGTGCTCTTGCCATAAAAATGAATAATTTACATTCGGTAAGTGCGTCATGGTTAAGTGCTTTTGTGACTAAGTTCAGGCTGTGTCTCACCAGGACACAAGCGACTTTCCATTTCTATATAATTCTGAGATGCTAGAGGCCATTTTTTCTGTCTCACTCTCCCTTCTCTGTGTAACCTTTCCACCGACCAGGAGTTCCAGAGTGACTCATGATTAACCTGGAAATGCCAAGATGTGTTAACCATGGACCAAGGAAAATGCAAGACTAAACTTTCAAATTTTCTCCTCTTTATTTCTCAAGAGCAAAAGATGGTCTAAAAAGGAATCAAAACTGTCTATGTTCTTTTTTTTTATTGAAAAAACATTTCTGCCTCTTCCCAGTCTCCCCCTCCCCCACTCCTCTCCCCCTCCCCTCACTCCTCTCCCCCTCCCCCCACTCCTCTCCCCCTCCCTCTCCAGTCCAAAGAGCAGTCAGGGTTCCCTGCCCTGTGGAAAGTCCAAAGTCCTCCCCACTCCATCCAGGTCTAGGAAGGTGAACATCTAAACTGGCTAGGCTCCCACAAAGCCAGTTCATGCCATAGGATCAAAACCCAGTGCCATTGTACTTGGCTTCTCAGCAGCCCTCATTGTTCGCCATATTCAGAGAGTCCGGTTTTATCCCATGCTTTTTCAGTCACAGTCCAACTGGCCTTGGTGAGCTCCCAATAGATCAGCCCCACTGTCTCAGTGGGTGGGTGCACTCCTTGTGGTCCTGACTTCTTTGCTCATGTTCTCCCTCCTTCCGCTCCTCATTGGGACCTTGGGAGCTCAGTCTGGTGCTCCAGTGTGGGTCTCTGTCTCTGTCTCCATCCATGGCCAGATGAAGGTTCTATATAAATGACTTCAAGAGTGTGAGGACAATGATCTCTCATTAATCCCACTATAGAATGTCAAAACAATGGTTTATGAGGCTCTGACATCAAATATAGCACTTTGGCTTTTCAGATAAATAAAACAACTTGGGAACAAAGATCTGGTTCTCACAGAAGATGCTGTTTAAAATTTAAAAAAAAGGATCATAAAACTGCTTTTATTATGTGTTTATACTTTGCCTTTATTCTAAAAATTATATCTTTCACACTAATGATTATTGCAGCACTGCTTATAATGCCAAATTTGGAAAAGCTTAGATTCCCATTAATGGAAAAATTGATATACAAAGAATATTACTAGACATTAAGAGGAACGAATCGCGCTACTTTCATGAAAATGGTTGGAACTAGAAGTTTTGTGCTAAAAGAAACAAGTCAAATTCAGAAAATCTAGTGTTACTCATCTTTTCATTTATGTGGAATGAGAGAGGGGAAGGAAGGAAGATGGAGGGAGAGGGCAGATGAAAGTGGATAGGGAAGGAGATCAACGGGAGGAAGAAGTATCAGCAATGGGGGACAAATATGAGAACTTATACACGTGTTTACAAATGCCAAAATATTGCCAACTGTTTTATATACTTAGAATACACTAATAAAATTAAGCGAGTGACTATGTTTTATATCCTCTAGGCTCTCAGCTTATCTATACAAATTATTTTGATCATTATTGGAAAACATAATAGTAGCAGAGACTTGAAAACTTTGTACTTTTGATCTGAGTCTCTAGGTTTTCTTGATAATCATGTTACTTCCACCAAGAAAAGCCTTGAGGATTCGACAGGCCAGCTTTCTTGTCAATGGCTAGGCCCATGTGTGGGACTACACTAAGCCATCAACCCTTGACTGAGCATAACTAGACAGAAGGAACTGTCTGAGCCTGCCCAAGGATATGAGAAGCTATGGGTACATTCTACTCTAAGTATCCTAAGCTACTAAGTTTTGAAGAAGTTTATTGCACAACAAAGCATAATTGAAGCATGCCTTGCATTCCATTCCCTTTGTCACTTCTGCTGTAGTTTTGCACAGTTAGAGCTCTTTCAGAAAACATGGCTAGCCATTCCCAGAATAGAGAAAGCATCTAGGGATGCAAAAATAAGTCAATCAATAAATAAATGTGCACAGGACTCAGCCTTTCTAGGAATGACTCTAATGACGTCTTTTTGAAGTACAGTGAATGGTGCTGCTCAGCTCACACAGCCCAGAGTCAGTTTGCATTCTGTTTCCAGTACCACATGGGCTGGAAATGAGAGATACAGCGGTGTTTATGTTGATACGTCTTCATGGCAAGGTTAAGTGTTTGATTTGTTTATACGTTCCCCCATTTCCTCGCTTCAGCTGCACTGTCTGGGTTTTACCAGGCTTTGGTTTTCCCTCCTTGGTGAAACAACGTCTGAGTTAAGGATTAACATTTGTGCAGTGAAACATAAATGCCTGTGAGTTGTATATAATATTTTCACAGAAGCTTATTTAGTTATACCACTTCCACAAATTTGAAGGCTAGCAAGCAGCGTTGTGATACTCTCTTCCAAGGCCTGCCTGATGGATGCTAGGAATGCAATAGGAAATGTGCACTGCTTATAGTCTAGGGTCACTGGATCAACCAGGTAATTACACTGTGTGCTGGCAGCCAAGGGGAATAAATTTCAAATTTTATTCACACACTCATGTCTTTCTCTCCTCATATTCTATTGCCCACTTTAACACTTTGGTCTAAACAAACCTCTTGTAAAGTTACCATGCATTAAGTATGTATCTGAACAGATTTAGGGTAACATTTGATCATAGGAAAATCATGGATGGTTAGACTGTTTATGTCATATATAAAGAACACTGCTGAAAAAAAATCTGTTTTCTTCATTTTCCCCTCTTTTTCTCCTTGTGAAAAAGCAATTCTTCTTGTCAACACTGATCACATAATCTAAGTATCTTAGAGCTGGATAAAAATTTAGAGGTTCTCAACACTGTGTATTTAAAAGATGTTTTATTATACTTTCATTTATAATAAGAATTCCCTGTGGACATAAATATTGAACTGGTGCAATAGCTGCATAAATTATTTTTTACTTGTAAATTCAATGAGTGCAATGTATTCACTTGCATTTTAGTCCAGGTCCATACTCTTCTACTATGTTCTGCTTTATGGTCATTAACTTCTCTGTTCAGTATTGACGACTATATTCTAAAAGGATTCCCCTGGGTTGTTGCCCACAAGTATAAATATCACAAAGAAAGAAGTTCACAGTTTCTGATGACTGTTTTTTATTATGCTTTTCTATTCCATATCCTTTGTCATCCTTTTTCTCTGCATGACGTCCATAAAGTTTGGGTTTCAAGATCTTGCGGGCAGAGGCAAGAGCTCTGCTCTCTGAGGCACACGCGATGAAGCTCCAACCTAGGATGGACGTAGGCTAGAATCTTCCCGGTAAGCGCACCTTGGGGTGCTACATACAGATGATTAGAAATGGGCTAGTCCAGGTGCGAGAGTTAGCCTAGAAGAGAATGGGCCAAGCAGTGATTAAAAGAATACAGTGTCCGTGTAATTATTTCGGGTAAAGCTAGCCGGAGGCGGCCGGAGTGGCGGGAAGCAGCCCGCCGCTCCTATTACTACAACCCAGGACTTCAGATCCTTCATCTGACCCTTCTGTGAATCTCCTCCCTTTGATGCCTTCTGCTTCCATAGTTATCTCTACAATCAAATCCCTGGATTTGATTACAGTTTGTATCTCACTTTTGTAGTACGACATCTTCCCATTGCCTCATGGTCACACCTGTCCTGTTGCCAGTGACTTCTTTCCTTTCCCATCTTCATTCTCTTCTTCCAGTTGATCGAAGATGTCCTGTTGGACAATAGTGCTTATGACAACCACATTTATTGTATCATTTTCTGCAACCCCAAACACCAATAGGAATACTTTTTATTGTTTTGTTTTTGTTTTTTTTTTGGTGAGACGGGATTTCTCTGTGGCTTTGGAGCCTGTCCTGGAACTAGCTGTGTAGACCAGGCTAGTCTCGAACTCACAGAGATCTGCCTGCCTCTGCCTCCCGAGTGCTGGGATTAAAGGCGTGCTCCACCATCGCCCGGCCTAATAGGAATACTTTTAATGGCAACAGTCAAGTATGAATTAAAAAACATCTTCCAAAAATGAGAAAAAGTTTAACTATGAGTTATGAGTCCTTTTATTGGTTTAAGAAAATAAGAAAGTTTTTTCACTTGTTTTCTTGAATGCTTCTTTATTTCACTTCTATAGACAACTGTCATATGACTATATCACATATATGATGTGACTCTTCCATATGTTTCCCAAAGCCAAGTCAAATTCTCTTTTCCGTGTGACCTTAAGCCTACTATCTTTTGACTTCCATCACCACTGGAATCTCTAAGGAGCCAGTTTTTGCTTTTTTACTTTTACAGTCTGTTCAAACTCACATAAGCTCGTATCTATGGATTACATAGTGTCTAATCGCCCTCATATCTAAGATTTTTAATCTGTTTTCCTCATTCATTTCACATCAAATATAACCTGTTCCAAGCACATTCTGTTAAAATGGAGTGGGTATCATCTACCATGGCTCATGGGGCTCTTGGCTGTGAGACTGATATGTTCTTGCTGTCTGACCAATCCCACGGAATGGAATACATGTTCTCTTCCACGGCTCACAGCACTCTCGCCTATGAGAGGGATGCACTTTTGCTGTCTGACAAATCCTACTGGGGCAGTAATCTTCTTTAGACCAACTTCTCTTAACTCTCTCTTTTCTCAAAAGCCATAAACCAATTGTTCATTGTCTCAGCTGCACGTAGTCAATGAAATAAAGATCATGGTCATAGGCTTCTGTTGTGGGTATGGGTGGAGGTGAAAGTGAATTATCCAAACAATTATATTTGTAATTAGTACGTTTTAAGAAAGTTGAAATTAGCCAATGATAGCTGAGGAATTACTCAAGTGACAATGATGTCACCTCACACCTGAAACCCACCTTTTGTCTCACTTTTTTCTTAGGCTGACTCTAGTCTATCTGCAGGATAAAAGACATGTGAATCACAAAAGCTAACATAAGAAGCATTGTTTGGAGCCCTTTTCTAGATAACTAGATGAAGGTGCTTAATTTTGAAGGTTAAAAACTGAAGAGCTGAATCTTTTCTTGGACAGAATATTAGTATTTACATTCTTACATGTACTAGTTATCAATTAGTAGAGTTTAGAAAATGAATAAACGAATATGAATATGTTCAAGACATAAGGAGGTCATGTTTTCTTCATAGTTCTGACTGTGTTATTTAAATTATAATTTTTAATTGTTTTTTTTAGTTTTTGGGTTTTTTTTATTGATTTTTATTGAGCTCTACATTTTTCTGTGCTCCCCTCCCTGCCTCTTCCCTCCCATTTAACCCTTTCCCAAGGTCCCCATGCTCCCAATTTACTCAGAAGATCTTCTCTTTTTCTACTTCCCATGTAGACTACATCTATATCTATATATCTATATCTATATATCTATATATCTATATATCTATATATCTATATCTATATATCTATATCTATCTATCTATCTATATATCTATATATATATATATATATATATGTCTCTCTTAGGGTCCTCATTGTCTAGGTTCTCTGGGATTTTGATTTGTGGGCTAGTTTTCTTTGCTTTATGTTGAAAAATCACTTATGAGTGGGTACATGTGATAATTGTCTTTCTGAGTCTGGGTTACCTCACTCAAAATGTTTTCTAGCTCCATCTATTTTCCTGAAAATTCAAGATTTTGTTATTTTTTCTGCTGTGTAGTACTCCATTGTATAAATATACTACATTTTCCTTATCCACTCTTCAGTTGATGGATATTTAGGTTGTTTCTAGGTCTTGGCTATGATAAAAAATGCTGCTATGAAAATAGTTGGGCACATGTCCTTGTGGCACAATGAGCATCCTTAGGATATATACCCAAAAGTGGCATTACTGGGTCTTGAGGAAGGTTGTTCCCTAATTTTCTGAGAAATCACCACACTGATATCCAAAGGGGCTGTACCAGCTTGCATTCCCTCTATAGAAAAGTGTGCTTGGCATCATATTACAGTACTCACCAGGCTTGACACTGCTTGCTTTCTGAGGTCAATGGAGCCTGAGTATGTTAATGGTGGCACTACTTGAGACCGAGGAACTGTTAGCAACTTTTGTGTGCTGGAGGAAGAGGAAGGGTCATGACCTTACAGCCCATGATAAACTGACCGTGTTCCTGATAGGTCACATATCGCAGAGTATTTGGGCAGCTCATACTGGCATTAATGGAAGAAACGCACAAGTCTGGTCTGAAGGGAAAGAGATGCTGGATTTGGGTATAGTTGAGCTGTGGAAGAGGAAAGAATAGAATCAAAAGATGCATATAATTTTCAAAGGATTAATCAGATATATGCTTAACAATATGCTTAGAACTAAAAATCATGTGAATTTCTATGTGACAATAGTAGAATATTACACAAATTTTAGGACATTTCAAAATGTAGAGCAGTGTGCTTTGGACAGAGAGGTTCTTCTTGTTCACAGTTCTTATAACCCAGTATTAACCCTGCAACTTGACAGCTGAACGGTGTACAAACAGTGAAAGATTTCTGTCTGCCCTTCTCTTTTCTATTCCCCTTTCTCCCCTTCTCCCTTGAGAGAGAGAGAGAGAGAGAGAGAGAGAGAGAGA
>NC_022025.1:6228095-6315382 GCF_000317375.1 Microtus ochrogaster | reverse complement strand
GAGAGAGAGGAGAGAGAGAGAGAGAGAGAGAGAGAGAGAGAGAGAGAGAGAGAGAGTTTGGAGTACAAATCCCTAAATAGTGTAACTTTATCAGCCATGACCATCAAGCTCAGGGATATATGCAACAAGATTGATTGATAACTAACTCCAAGGCAACAGCCTCTTCCAGACACACATGACTGATGCCCATATGAACTCACAAAGGTATACCATCATGCGCAAGACCGGGACAAGTTCAAGAACAACAAAATAACAGCATGAAGAAGGGGAAGAGGACGCATTTCTATTCGTAACCAAGAAACTGTTTGTAACAGATACCTGCTTGGAAACGGAAAATCAGTTTCCTACATACAAGTGTTTATGGGTACCAACCACACTCCAGCAGGCTCGATGCCCAAGAGTAGTTAGCCAACACAAAACAGATTCCATGATTCCTGGAATCTTTATTTCATTTTAGATCACTTGATGGTTTTTATCTCACTTGGTGTTTGTTTATTTTTCTTTTTATTTAGTTATTTTTAATTTTTTGAGGGAGAACATGAAGTTAGTTGGGTAGAAAGGTAGGGAGAAACCGGTGGGAGTTTACAGGAGATGAAAGAATATGAGAAAAATAAATTTCATTTTAAAAAAGATGTAACTAGCTAAATAACATGATATATACCCTCATGACTTCATTGAATTGGTCAGTGTTTCTTTTTTTTTTTTTTCAGAGACTAATTTCTTCAAGCAGTAGACTAATGAGCTGCTAATAAGGTATGGTTGGAGCTGCTTCTGTTTATAGCAAAGTCCAAAGTGAGAGTCCTATTCCATTCCCTGAAACAGTTAGTTCTGTGTGGGTTTGAGAATGAAAACGGAAACAGTGCTCTTAAGATATTCCCTTTAATGTGCTTTAAATTTTTTCTTCTTAAGCTTTTTTAAGTCAGTAACTAAAGCCCGATTTTCACTGAATTCTATTGTTGATTGTTTTGGTTTTGAGTCTTGTTATTTAGTATAGGTTGTTCTAAAACTTGCCAATTAAACATAACTACTTTTCATTACATAATGGAAAGAAACATTTGGGATCATGACTTCATATCAAGAAAATATTCTTAATAGAACTTAGTCAAAAAATGCTAAAGATAATATAGTTAACCATATTAATTTTAATACCTAATTTAAACATGCCTTTTATACACATAGAAAAAAAATACAAGCTACAACCTGAGAATTAATGTGTCATAAATCTGGTTGTCAAAGGATTATCACCAAAATATCTGAGTAGTTTTTATTCTTTAAGCAATGACAGTTAAAATGTACCATTAAAAAGAATGAATATACATGGGTGACCATGAAATCCCTAATGATAACCATTATCAGAACATTTCCAAGTATTATTTCATACCTCAAACTCAGATTGGCCATTTTGTCCATGAGTCTCTATGCCAGCAGCCTTGGACAGAGTCACAGAGCTCTGATTCACTACATTTGGGGTGGAGCCTTGGAAAATTAATTTTGAAAATAGTTCCCTGAGGGTTTCTGATGTGTACCATGGTTAAGACATATTTTCCTGAAATTTTAAACTCCTTGCCCAAGGGAATCCATTATCACTTCTTAAAACTGTCACTCCTAAATACCTTTTCATTAATCTGTCACTTCCGCCCTGATGCCTCCCTTTAGACAGGCTCAGCAAGAGACTTCGATGTGGCAAAGAAGTTGTCTTTAAGAGCCACACAGTAGTGTAACCTGACTGTATAGGAAATGTAAACGCTATCACCTGGAGACACTCCACATCTACACAGGAAGAGGAGAATGTAGCTTTCCTGAGGTCTTCCATGCTAGGGGAACCAATCTCTTTACTCTTTATATAGGTATCCCTCCATCCCACCAGAGAGCCTGCATCTCCAAGTTTGCCTAGGAAACATGGCTGTCTTCCCCTTTTGTTTCGAACAGACATGAAGAAGGGTCGTTGCTTACTTTCCTGGGCAGAGCCCTCATGCCGTGTTCAAAAAGACTCCAGGTCAGAAATGGCACTGTTAACTGTGAAAAAGGAGAGTTATAATACGCATGACAAAAATGACATATGACAGCAATAAAAGAAAACAAATGATGAAACAAAATAAGTAAAAGACATGGGGACAATCTACACACACACACACACACACACACTTTATAATAAACACCATTTAACGTCAAATAAAATAAAATTGTAATTATACTGAGATGAGTAGTTATTACTTATTACACTGAAAAACTTCAAAAGGTTGATAACATACTTTCTAGTTAAGACGTTAAAAGCAGGTATTCCCAGTTGTTCCAAAATGTTCTATCCCTACAAGGTAAACTTGGCCATAGCTAATAAAATCCACATGTATACACACCCTCTGACTGGAACTTCACTTTCTATAGCTGTCCCTGAAGATAAACATTCAAAATTACAAGTAACATAAAAGGTTGTATCTTGTGATGTTATTTTGTAATGGCTAAATTTGAAAATCTAAACCACATGTAAGAAACTGATTGAACAAATTTTTATAGGAATAAGAAAAACAGCTATGAGAAAACAATAAAAATCATATAAACTGATTGGTATAATCTATTTTAATGAAAGAAACCTATATACAAATGTATTTTATACCTTAGAGAATACTACAAATTGTAAATAAGAAGACATATTTTTATTCCAAAATGATCTACTAAAGGATAACTAAGAAACTAATAAAAATTATTGTCTTTTAGTGGGTGAAAGAGTAACATGGTGGAAGACAGATTTTATTGTTTAAATTTTAACAGAATTAAAAAGTCTAGCTAACGCAAAAGCAATCTCCAATTGATAACCACTTGCAAATATATATTTTGTTCTCTACTTCTCTTCAGGATAGGCTTCATGGCCAGCAGCAGACGGCCAACAGAAAATGAACTCAACAGTACCTTTGGAAGTTTCTTGTCTCATGATGTCATGTCAAGGCTTTTCTTGTTTTTACATTTTTAGTGTAATTTTTCAATTTCTTTTTAATTTCATCTTATTTCTATTCTATTTAATTCCGTGCTTTTTCCCCTCTCTTTTCTTCATACAGGTCTTTTGCATATAAATTATGGCCTCTACTTGAGTGTTTTTGTGGGATTCCTGAGTATGCAAATGAGTTGGTCCTTGTTTTCTATATTTTCTGTTGGGCTCTTTCTTTCTGCTTGTTTGTTTTGTCTAATTGCAGTGTGTTAGGATTTGCTTTCTCCTATCTAATCTCAACTTTTCACCTTATCTTTTCTTTATCTCTTAGAAGCCTGTTTCATTTGTTTTCTAATGAGAGACAGAAAAGAGGTGTATCTGAAGAACTAGAAGGAGTAGAGGTAGTGGAAACCATCATCAGAGAAAAATTCAAAATATATAAAAAACTAAAAAAATCATAAAAATTTCTAGATAAAAATCAAAAGCTGTTTATTATACACAGCATGGTCTAATAGTAGTAGCATTGGCATATTTCTCTTTTCATGGTGTATGATAGAATAAACAAACATGTTAATATTATCAAAAACCTTACAGTGAGGAAATAAGCAATAACTGAATGCAGGACATTGTAAATATTTGACAGCTCTACAGGGTGTTTTTAAATGTATTTATTGTATTTGTTTCCTGCTTCCTAACATATACAACATAGTTCTATAAACACAAGTTGGGTGTGAGATTTCTGTTCCTTGCAACTGTACATCTTCTCCTGTTATTGGGTTACTATCTCACTTTACAGAAGCTACACCACTTCCCACTGTAAGCTATCTGTCCAGCTCAACAGTGAAGCACCCGAAAACAACTTATTTATGCATCTGGTCCTCTCAGGTGGGAGAAAAAAGATCTGTTCTCTGGTCTTCTTCTCCTTTCCCACTAATTCTGTAATGGAAAAGCATAGAAAAACAATAGGCTCTTGTACCAACACAGGAAAATACTCAAGTTCATGTTAATTGGTATCATAACTAATACTGCTTTTGTTTTGACCATTCACAGTGTTTTTATTCTCCTGAGGAGAAAAAAAAATTCTATGATATAACTGGGAGATATATCTTCCAGTATCAGGAAAAATCCAGTAACTTAAGTGACTGTCATATCTCAATAGCCAAATCACATGGACCTGAGGTATATCCTGAAGAATGTCTTTAACATATGAGTCAACAGGTAAGTATGGATTTCCTAAAGTGGTCATCAGATACAGAATTCTTACTGTAAGACCAGGCTTGTGCTTCCGCTAATGTACACACAGCATCAAAACCCACTCATTACTTAGTAAATGCTAAGCAGTTGGATGAATGGTGACGTGGAGACAGAATAAGCAATGAGTACTAGATAAATATTTGAGTATTAAAGAAATTTCTAAGTGAGGTAAGTTGATTAGGAAGAAAATAGATCAAAACACAAAAGAGAGATACTATGAAGAAAAGCAAAAGAGAGGTTAGAGATGATGCTTTGATATCAATAGTTTACTTTCCTCTTGCAGAAAGCCCGAGTTCAGTTTCCAGTACCGTGTCTATCAGTGCGTTAGTGCTTGTTACTCTCCCTCCAAAGGTTCTGACACCCTCTCCTGATCCCACAGGCACATGCATTTTTGTTCAAATACCTGTCAGTTCTTACACATATTAAAAACATAACTAAAATAAATTTTAAGAAAAACTATAAGAATAACAGAAAAGACCAAAATAATAAATAGGCCATACACAAACAGACACTTTGTTCACTTTCTCATCTTTTTAAAAAAGATTTGTTTATTTTTATTTTTTGTGTATAGATGTCTCATCGATATGTATGTTTATATACCATGTGTTCACTGCTCATGGAAGGCAGAAGAAGGAGACCAATACCCTGGTACTGAAGAAATAGACAATTATTAGCTGCCCTATAGATGCTGAAAACGTAACCAAGGTTGTTTACAAAAGTGTCCAATGCTTCTAACCACTGAGACATTTCTTCAACCCCTCTCCTTTTTTTTCCAATTTTTTTTAAATTTATTTATTTATTAAAGATTTCTGTCTCTTCCCCGCCACCGCCTCCCATTTCCCTCCCCTTCCCCCAATTAAGTCCCCCCCCTCCTCAGTCCGAAAAGCAATCAGGGTTCCCTGTCCTGTGAGAAGTCCAAGGAACCCCCACCTCCATCCAGGTATAGTAAGGTGAGCATCCAAATTGCTTAGGCTCCCACAAAGCCAGTGCGTGCAGTAGGATCAGAAACCCATTGCCATTGTTCTTGAATTCTCAGTAGTCCTCATTGTCCGCTATGTTCAGAGAGTCCGGTTTTATCCCAGGCTTTTCCAGACCCAGGCCAGCTGGTCTTGGTGAGTTCCCAGTAGAACATCCCCATTGTCTCAGTGTGTGGGTTCACCCCTTGTGGTCTGAGTTCCTTGCTCGTGCTCTCTCTCCTTCTGCTCCTGATTTGGACCGTAACCCCTCTCCTTTTTATTGACACCATCTTTCTATGAAACCCTAACTGGCTGGAAACTCACTATTTTATCCAGGCTTGATTTGAGCTCACTGAGCGCCATCTGCCACTATCTCCCAAGAGCAGCGATTACAAGTGTTTGCCACCACGGTTGCTTCATTTTCTCTCATATGATGTTAGACACACCCACAGACCTGATGAGAAGGTACCCCAGAGAGAGTACTGAAGCTGGGGGGAAATTTTCTTTATTCATACCCAAAGCTCTCGCACCAGAAAAGCAGAGACAGTGTTAGAATGAAAAGGAGTAAGAAACTTGAAAAAATTCAAATTCTGTAAGCTCAGACAAATGGCTGAGCACGGTGACTAACTGTAAGCAAACACCCAGTGGATATGTCCAGGAAAGAGTGGTGAAACCGACTCAGCAAAGTAACACAGTATAAAGTTTTGTGGCGTTGTTGGATTCCTTGATTTTATTTTTAACTTTCTATTAAATTTCTGGGCAGAATTGTAAATGTCAATCATGAAAGTGTCTTTTACAATTAGAACTTAAAAATCTGAAAGGCCTAAAAGATATTCACTCTTCTGATTTAGATTTTATTTGTAGTCTAGGTTTGTTTTCTTGTAGTCCCCGACGTTAGAATTTTTAATCATTGCCATAGTAAGTGATTTATGGCAAATTTAAAATATACTGCAAAGGCTGAAGAAAACAAACGTTCCAACATTTTGTATGTTGGCTACAAAATAATCATTGCCTCGGTGACTATTTGAGAGACAAAACTGAAGGCCCATGGAAGATGTGGGATGGAAAAGAAAGGGAAGCCTTGTCAAGAAACAGCAATTAAGGAGACGTCGTCTGAAACACCGAGTCTATTTTCCTCCCAGTCCTTCCCACTCTTCCTGCTGTGTTAGTCAGCAGCCCACAGCTTCCTTTCAAGTCATGGCAAGTCAGTGAGCTCAGAAAAACAGCATTCATCTTCTCTATGCTATAGCTCCTCTAAAAAGACTGGCCCCGCCCACGGCTGTGGTGTAGAAGTCTAGTCTGGGTCACTTTTTCTGTACCTTCCATGTCTGCTCAGAATAAACACCTCTGGAAGAATTTCCCACAGTAATCACATGTGAGTTGTTTCCCTCTCTCTGAACGCAAACATTCTTTCCAAGTGAGAGCAGGGAAGATCCCGTCACTATGCCGAAGAGGATTCCAGTGCCTTCTCTGACAGGTCAGATAAACTGCTCAACGAGTGTTTACTAGAAGCCTGCGTGAAATGGTACATTACAGGGAGGAATCTGCTTGAATCCGCTATTTTCCCTGTAAACAAAGTGTGCCTGGGGAATTTTTTACCTTATTCCTAGAAAAATGCCATGGGTTAGATGGGAAATTCTGGAGATGTCACCCTAATTTTGTTTGGCTGACTCTACACCTGTGCAGCCAGGAATGTCTGTTCTTGTGGCATGTGAATTTGGATTAAGCAAAAACTTGAAAAAAAGCTGTGAGTCTACTGTTGTTAATCATCAAGACCTTGGAAAGACCAACACCATTGGCTACAGAGACTGTTTATAGACAGACACACAGAGAGGAAGGAAGGAAAAAACACAGTGGTAGTCCTAAAAATTCCTGTGAACTGTGGCCAAGGGCCACACGAAGCAGGTAGGATACCTGAAGATCTTCACCTCTCCCTCCTTTTCTCAAAGTCCAGACCCAAGTCTCATGCTCAGCTCTGTAAGAAAAACCACCTTTGAGACCACTCTCTCCCTGCTTGTCCCATCTCCAGTGGATCACACTGGATCACAGGGATCATCTCCTCCAAATTGTTTCCTCTCTGATCATTGTTTTACCTGTGCCCTCAACTCCAGCGGGCACTCTCTGTGTAGTGATAGTTCATTTGTAGTTTAATAAATAAAGCTTGCCTGAAGGTCAGAAAGTAAAACAGTCACACTGGTTAGTCTTATAGACCAGGCAGTGGTGGCACACACTTTTAATGCCATAGAGGCCAGACAATTATGATTGCACACTTTTAATCCTCTAGAGAGGAATAGGAGTCTGAATGAGACAGGAAGTTGAACTCTTTCAGGCTGGTATTTTCTTAGAGAAAAGAGCTCTTTAGTGGCTTGGCTGCTTTGCTTGTCTAATCTTCAGGATGAACCCCAATATCTGTCTCTGAGATTTTAATAATCATACTACATTTTGGCATTCAACGTTTTCAGTACAAATCCCCCCCCAAAAAAAAACAAACAATAACAACAACAAAAACAACAACAACAAAAAAAAACCCAGCAAAACCAGCACAAGCCGGAGGTGCACATGGGACTCCAGTCACACCTTGCCAAACTTCTTTTCTTTTCTTTTTCCCACAAGCCTCAGGGAAAAGTTTGGAATTTCCCTGTTGTAATCTCTGACACAGTCTTCAGCTAACACCCAAACTCCAGAGCACCTGGGCTCCAAACTAGCTGGTTCTGCCTTCAGGCAGTTCCCCACCCCCACCTGTTTTTTTTTTTTTTTTTTTTTGTCTTTTTCAAAACCATCCCCTGAGAAATTTTCAGACAGCTGGCTCTCTCCCCCCTCCCTCTTTTTTCTCTCTCCTCTGTCTTCAACATGGGTTGTGGGCTCTTCCTGAACCCTTTTCTTGGGCTGCTGCCAAACTTAGGTAGCTACCTGGACATCCACTTTGGCTTTTACTCTCTACACATCAGCAATAAGCCTCACATCTTCAACAATATCCATGGTAGATTTGGTGAGACAATTGGGAGTGATTAAAGGGAGGAATTAGTTAAAACAGAGAGTATTTTCTACATTAAAAATGTGAAAAACCATTACAATGGAGGGATATCGGTCTCTGTATGATATGCTAGATAGTTTGAAAATGTAACAGTTAAGTGAGAAAATAGTTAATTTAGATGGGATTTATGTAATGTCAATTGTAAACTTTATCAACATTATCATTTTTGTCTTATCACTAAAAAAGTTGGTTAATCTGAGTGCTAAGAAACAGGACTTGGAAAAACCTAATAAAACAGATCAAAGAGATATTCACATCCAGACAGAAGAGTTTAATGGAGAGCCAATTTCAGAATTGCATTATAAGAATAGAGAGGAACAGCCTAAAGTTTTCAGACAACCAACCTTAATATATCCTATTGGGGGCCTTGAGTACCAGACTCATTACCCTCTCAGGGCTCAGAATTGGATGTCTATGGCAGGCAAGAATCTAACATTTAAAAGTTAACTCAAAGATGTTACCTCTGCATGTTCGTTATTTTTCAGGTGAAGTGGGAGGGCTTGGAGAAGAAGAAGGGAAAGAATAAGGAGAGAAAGAAAAAGAGAATAAGGGGAAGACGCAGTAGAAGAAGGAGAGGAAGGAAAATAAGGGGCAATCTCCATGAGGTTTCTAATTTTTACAGACATTGTTGGAAAATTCCATAGGCAAGGACAATGATAATGTGCATATCCATCACAAAAAAGTTAGGTCGAACCTGACCAATCAGCACTCTGGAACAGGTAGCCCAACACAGGAAAGAACCAGCATTTGAGGGAAAATACCTGATATTCCAAACCATTAGATAAAGTTGCTAAACATCCCTGAATTCTGGATTTACCCATTCTTCTCATCTAATATGTGGGCAGAATTTGTGAGGAGTGGGAGGGGTACTGTGGCCAGTTGGTATGTGAGAAGAATCGATTTTCCATAAAAGTAAATAAAACAAACAAACACAACAACAACAACAAAATGAAAAATAGACTGAAAGAGCTCAGGGGAATAACACCTTTCAAAATACCCTCAAGTAATATAAAATTTCCTGGGGAAGCTCTACACAAGCAAGTGGAACATTTCCATGATTAAATTTTAAAGAATTGAAAGAAAATGAAGATGATATTAGGGGATGGAAAGATTTCCTATGTTCAAGTATCAGGAGGATTAATATAGTAAAAATGACCATTCTGACAAGAAGAAATCTACAGATTCAATGCAGATCATAATTCTAGCAAAATTCCTCTCAGATATTGAAAGAATAATTTTCAATTTCATATGGAAACACAAAAAATCCAGCATAGTAATCTTAAACAATAAAAACATGTTGGAGGTATCACCGTTTCTTTTTTCAAATTGCACTAAAATATTATAGTAATAAAAACAAGATGATATTGTCATGTAAGCAAACAGGTTAGTCAATGGAATTGAGTTGAAGAGACGGACGTACCGCAAGACTTATAAACATCTGATTTTTCATAAAAAGCCAAGTAATATATACTGGAAAAAAGAAAGCATCTTTAACAAATGGTGTTGGTAAAACAGGATGTCTTCATGTAGAAGAATGCAAAATGATCTATAATTATCACCTGTACAAAACTCAAGTCCAAGTGAATTCAAGACCTCAACATAAAACGAGATATATTGAAACTGGTGGAAGAGAAACTGAGGAATAATCTTGAACACATTTTCCCAGAAATGATTTTCTGAACAGCACACTCTTAGTACAGGCACTAAGAACAATGACTAATAAATGGGACTTCATGAAACTGAGTTCTTAATTCAAAGCAAAGGACACTGTCATTAGGAAACAATGTCTGTCGACAGAATGAGAAAACATATTTATCAACTACACATCTGATAGAGGGCTAGTATACAATAGATATAAAATTCAAGAAGCCCGTTATGAAGAAAACAACCCAATTTAAAAAGGAGGTACAGATCTAAACAGAGAATTCACAAGAGAAGATGCTCAAGTGGCCAAGAAACACTTAAAAAATGTTCAACACCCTTAGCCATCAGAGACCTGTAAATCAGGAGTACTTTGAGATTTCATATTACAACTGTCAGAATAGCTAAGATCAATAACACAAGTGACAGCTCATGCTGGCAAAGATGTGGAGTAAGGAAATACTCATTGCTGTTGGGAGGGCCTGCTTGTACACCCACTATGTAGATCAATTTACTGTAGGATCCAGCTATGCCACACTTGTGCACATCCCAAAGGACACTTTAACCTACCACAGAAGACACTTGCTCAACTATGTTCATTATTGCTCTATTCATAATAGCCAGAAATTGGAAATGATATAGATGTTCTGAACAGAAGACTACATAAAGAAAATGTGCTACATTTACACAATGGAGTGATAATCAGCTGTTAAAAATGAAATTTACAGGTTAGTGGATGGAATTAGAAAAAAAAAACATCCTGATATATTATCCCAGACACAAAAAGATAGCTATGGTATGTATTCATTTGGATATTAACTGTAAAGTTAATGATAACCAAACTACAATCTGTAGAAACACAGAGGATAGGTGTAGAGTAATTATCTGGGTTAGGAAGGGCAATAGACCTCATTTGGAAAGAGATATAGAATAGATCATTGTGAATAGATGGGAAAGATGGAATGTGAGCATCAAATGGGGAGTAGGTAGGAGGCAAGAGGGGGATGAAGAAGCAGTATGGTGAGAGATAGCTAAAATTAATAGCCATTTGAAGGGTGATATGGAAATTTAATACTGTAGAAACTTTTCAATATTTTCAAATAATGGGAAAGACAGAGTTCCACCTGGTAACTGGTCATCTCTTATCACAAAATTAAGTTTCCATTCCTGAAATTAGGTTGCATTTAATTGAGTTGCTGGCTGAGGCTTTCTCATGGGAATCCACCAACAACCCAGATTGTTTTCAAGATTGTTCTCTACAACCTGATGGCAAGATTCTATCGCTGAAGAAAACACCTACACAACTCACAGAGCGTGGAGATATTGAGCTGTGGCCTACATACTTCATCCCTATGTTCTGCTGTCTTTGACATAGGAAGGTCCTCTGCAGCCTACCAAAAGAGAAAATTAAATACCAACCCTGCCACTTTTGATCTACAATGATGTCCTGCCTGAAATTTATGCTAGTCCAAAGGAGCACAAAGTTTGTGGGAGTAACCAGGCAATAACTGATTTGACTGAAGGCCCACCTCAAAAGTTGGAACTTGGAGCAAACATTGATTGTGTGACCAAGGGCCTGAGACTAGATAGCTTTATTATTCAGGGGAAAATCAAATGCTTCTATTCTAAAAATAAAAACTGAAAGAAAGAAAGAAAGAAAGAAAGAAAGAAAGAAAGAAAGAAAGAAAGAAAGAAGAAAAAAAATAAATAAATAGTAAACTATCAGTAAAATGACTCCTGATGATATTTAAGTGCCTTTTCCTGCTATTATTGGAGAAACTTCCTTCTACAGCAGATGGGAACAAATACAGAGACTCACAGCCAGACATTTTGCAGAGAGTGAGAGACCTTGGAACAGTCAGATCTAATTGGGATATCTCCAACAAATCCCTCCTTCAGCGCTCAGGAAACCCCATAGAAAAGTATCCTTTGTGACTTTTAGCTTTGGGTTTTTATGAAATTCCTGAGTGTATAAATGTGTTGACCTCTGTTTCTTGTGCCTTCTCTTGGGGTCTTTGTTTTCTGTTTGTTTGTTTGTCCAATTCCAATGTGATAGTTTTAGTTTTTTCTTATATTCTTTTATTTAATTTTATTATTATTTCCTTGAAGACTGGTTGGTTTCTAATGAGGGATGGAAAGGGAGAGGATTTGGTTGGAAGGGGAGTGGGGAAGAACTTGGGGAGTACAAGAAGGAGGAACTGTTATCAGTATATATTATGTGAGAAAAATATAAACTTATGAATAATATCATCCTTATTTATAAACCAAGGAAGTATGACTTCAGCAAGTTTCAAAATAAATGCAATGCTAAATATAATCATGCACATGACAAATTTACTATTCTAAAATTTGCATTTAAAAAATCAAGACTGTAGTTAACAGACCACTTGGGGGAACACGGCTAAACATGGTGTGTTAGAAACTGAAACGGGAACAGGTGAGGTCAAAAGCATCCCAAGAACCAGGGGGAAATGGGCCTTATAGAACAGTTTATAGAATCTTTAAACATTCTCTTATGATTCCAGATGTGATCTGGTTTCTTTCTCACAGTGATTATAATAAAATTGTGTCTTTTTGAAAATGACATTATTTAAGAAAGAAGAAAAAGAGATGAAGCAGAGTACAAGCAAAGAAGAAACACCTGTCGACACTATCCACACATCGGAACAGCATTTTATTTAGGTTAATGATTGTCTTTATGAACATTATTGATTATTTGACTTCTCTACTAGTATTCCAAGTATGGTTATAGAGTGTATAATTACTAAAGATACTAGACCATGCAAAAACTTGACTGTAACCTTATTGTCTATTTCATTAAACTCTAATTGGTTAGAAAATAACAAACTACTGAACTTATTTTCAAATAACATGAAATCCTTGCATAAATATCATTTTTATTCATGTTAATATTCAGGAGACCATCAAAGTGAAGAAATTACTGAAGGAAACAGGAAAGAAATCTCCCAAATACCTACTTGTAGCTTTCAACCAAATCACAAAGTTAGCATCACAAAATGCAGAAAAATATTTATCATGGTTGTCTTAAATTTTTATTAGCTGTCCTTTTTGAGTGCAAATGATCCTTGATCATAGTGGAATGGAATTTTTTTCATTTTTAGTATACATGATAAAATTGTTTTATTACTTACATTGAATTCCGTCATTCTCTAAAGGGACTTTAAAACAAAAAATTACATGTATTAAGATTAGACATCTAATTATGAATTAATGTTACAAAGAACATCATAAAGTAAAATTAAAATAGAAAAAAATCCATAATGAAAGAAAACTTAATGCTAAGATTTTTAGATTACTGTATAATTTGGTTCATATTTTAAGTGTATAGGATTAAATAAACACATTAGCCTCTCATGAATGAGTACCTTCATTAAAGCCTGCCTATCGTACTCCCAAACATCTCCCTCTAGTACTTGGATCAGATGTACATATCTATATCCTACTATGAAGGGAATTATTGAGTTCAAGTTCTCTGGAGAATGTGGTTCTTTAGAATATTATTTTTTCAGAGGATTTGGGTTGAATTCTCATGGTTTGGTTCCCAGCACCTACAATAAGATGCTCACAATTTACTATAAGTACAGTTCTAGGGTATCTGACACACTCTGCTAGGTTTCATGCTCATGAGGCATGCATACAATAACATATGCATGAAGACGCTCACACATCCACATAAAATCAAAGTGTTTAAATCTTTAAAACATCCATTTAAGTTATCTAGTTGAAGTAGATCATTGAAATTGCCATTTGTTTTTAACCTTACTTTGTAATTCTATGTTTGGTATTATCTCGGGATCATGTCAGGATTATTTTTCTCCCTGTAATCCAATAATTTCTACGTGTACCTCAGTGAAAGCAGTTCTTCTATATACAGTTTTATTAACTTCTTTCTATGATACATGTACCAAAGAATGTCAGTTAGTACTAAATCATAGATAACACACTCAGTGTAAAAACAGTTTAGTATATAGCAGTTCTCCAGAAAAAGGCAAAGGAATAAAACAGAGTCAACAAAGTTATCAACACAGCACTGGAATTGGTATATTCAGTTTATTTTAACTTGTGAATTTAATTCATAACAAAGACATTTAAAATTAATTGACAATATCATATTTCACAATTTCTAAAAGAGTAGCTCCCACAGGCCACACATACTATGAATGTAATAAGTATTTATTGTTTTGACTTCAATGATTTCCAGTGAAAAAGACTAAGTTAATTTCACATAAGTAAAAGAAATAGTTCCATTTTTTTTGCATGAATCCCCTTGGTCCTCTCAGTGAAGTCACCTTACGGAGAGCTTAGGGCTGTCACATCTGTTCAGTAATGACCTCACTCCGTGTTGCCAGTTGGTTCCTTCCCTGCTCTCCCTATCTTAGAACATTGACATTTTCATTCCCAGGAGGGAATGCTTTGTTCTGATTGGCAGGGAGATGTGGAAGGCAGGTTTACAGTCCATGGTCACAACTGATTGCATCCTCTGGAATTGTGGTTATAAAATTGGAAGCTGCCTTCATGAAGCAGAAAGCCTCAGGGTAATTGCCATGTGCTGCAACCCTTCCTCCTGTTTGGAAAACAGAAATAAACCGCCCATCTTCCTATGCACTTACTGTATTTGCCAATGCTCTGCATGGGTTATATTTTGCCAGTTGACATCACTTTAGTAAGTTATCATTATATGGTCAACACCTGCCCCATAAATATAGAATAGAGAAGTTATATTATATTTGTGCTTGGTGAAATGAAGTGTTACCCAAACTGTGATGTGGTGAAGACCTTTTGTGTTCTCTGTATTTATGGATGCTACATACCACTTAACATATACCAAATTTGGTAAGCAAACAAGTTTGACTCCAAGTTCAACTTTATATGATCTCTGTGACCGGAGATTGGTCATTCAGTTTTAATGTATAGTTTTAAACAAACTTGAATTCTAAATATGTTTACATTTTTTTCATATGCTTCTTGCTAACTAAATATGTGTATTGAATAAAGGACAAATTCGGATATTAAATCAATGAAGCTTACTCTTTACAGCACAGAAAACAATAAGAAGTTCTCCTCCAGATTAGAAGTTATTTAAGGAAATATGGTTGGAAAGGTCTGAACTTTGTATATTGCTAAAGCAGCATGATGTAACGATGAACAGGCAGGAAGCCAGAGATGCCTGCATTTGTATTTCTCTTATTCAGTGCAGCTGGTTGTTTTACATTTAACTTTATTTCAACTCCCTGAATTCAGTTTCCTTATATGAAAATATAAATTCTGTGATGTCAGATTGTCTATAGTCATCTCAGGTAATTTATGAGAAAAGTCAAACTTGGTATTTGGTACAGATATATATATATATATATATATATATATATATACACATATACATATACATATATACACACATATTTGTGTGTGGTTTGTATGTATATATAGATAAATACATATGTACTTACACAGATTGCCAATAAATTTTCTATAAAACATATTAAAAGATAATTATTTTAATACAAAAGTTATTGACCTTTGTCCTTTTGTGATTTTAGAAAAAGAATTATCCTCCTGATTGTTAACAGCAAAGGCACAATAAATAACAGCTGTATCCAATTGAAACAGGATTGTCAATCATGAACTGTAAGATAAATGCAATCCTCTGGCTTCTTTATACCTCAAGTATGTTCTCGCTGGTATTTAAGGAGAATTTGGCAAGGATTTTTTGGTAAAAATTGCAGAATAAAAATGGGGTATCAAATCTTTTGACTTGGCCAGGTGGCAGCAAATTTTTCTTTTGAATTAAATAAACAACATTTTTTTCATATTTTAAGCTGAAGAATTTGAAACTACAAAAAGGAATTGTAGCTACACACACATATATATATAATAAAGGGAATATAGGTATTCTAATAATTATTCTTTACTGTCATATTTCAAAAATGTCAAACTAATCAAGTATTTAAAAATTTGAGGGATTCCAAAGGCTTTTCTTTCTTTACCACAAAGGGGAAAGTGTCATCGGAATGGAAGCCTGGAGGATGCTAGTCCACTAGATGAAATTGAGATAATCCAGTAGATATTCTTGGTTTCTCATTTATCCGTTGTTAGACATGCAGTTTAATGCATATTTAGCTAGTTTTATTTTAGCTGGTTTATATGGGATATGCAAAATGTGTATACAATGCGGCTGCTAAATGCTTGGATATTTGTGTTATATAATTGAAATCATGTGGAAATATGTTAATTTGCTACCAGAAGGATATACTACCCCATAAAATATAACCATTTCTATAGTTCAAAATAGCATTTTAAATAAAATTATGCCCACATGTATCAAAGTATAATTAAACATGTTACAATAGTATTCTATCTCTTCAACATAAAAATTTTGCTGGATTTCTGTTTGTATCAGTAAATAAAACTTTACCCCATCCACTTAAGCCATTTTTTAAATAACATGATAAATCAATATTGTGTAGCCTAATAACTTTTATGTCTGATTTTTATTTCTGAGCTATATCATTATTTATTAACAGAAATACATGAGTTGCAAATTAAATTTACTCAACCAGAGTTACTTAGGGTTTCAATTGTTCTGAAGAGGCACAATGACCATGGCAACTCTTATAAAGGAAAATATTTAATTGGGGTGGCTTGTTTAACAGTTCAGAGATTCAGAATATTATCATTAGAGTGGAGAATATGGTAGTAGTCAGGAAGACATGGTGCTGGCTACATCTTGATCAGAAAGCAACAGGAAATGGACTGTCACACTGAGGGTTATCTTGGGTAAAGCAGACCTCAAAAACCACCCTAAAGTGACACACTTCCTCTACAAGACCACAGCTCCTAATAGAACCACTCCCTGTGAGGTAAAGGTGGCCAATTTTACATTCAAACTATCACATTCCATTCCTGGTCTCCATATGTGCTGTGGAATATTACTTTAAATAGGCAAAGATATGTTATACTTGTTTGTATTTCATTTGTCTAATGATATAAAGATACGTTGTTTTGTTGCCTAAGGTACTTGATTAGTCTAATAAAAAGCTGAATGGCCAATAGTTAGGCAATATGGTGATAGGCAAGGCTGACATGAAGAAAGAATATTTAGGATGAAGAATCTAGGATCAAGAGAAGAAAATGAGAGGAGAAAGAAAGAAAAAAGTTCTGGGGCCAGGCAGCTGTTTGCCAGAGAGACACAGAGTAGGACAAACAAAATGCAAGGAAGGTAAGAGGCCCCAAGGCAAAGCGTAGGTGAAGAGAAGAGGTTAAATTTTATTATAAGAGCTAGTGGAGCAAGCATAAAGGAAGGCTGAGCATTCATAAACAAGAAGTCTCCATAGCATGATTTGGGAGCTGGTTGGTGGTCCAAAAGAAAGCCTGCTACATATAAGCTTGTAACAGTATCATAATGCAAAATGTATTTATTTTAACTTCAAAAGCCCCATAATCTATCCTAGTCTTAACAATGTTTAAATTCCAAAATTTAAAGTCTCTTCTGGGATTATGCAATCTCTTAACTGTATTCTCCTGCAAAATAAAAAATCACTGAGGAGGTCACATATTTCTAACACATAATGGAACAGGATATACATTATCATTACAAAGCACAGGGAAAGGAGCACAGTGAGGAAATACTGGACCAAAGAAAAGACTGAAACCAGCTGGGCAAACTTCAAACTCTGCATCTCCATGTCTGATGTCCAAATGTTCTTCAGATCTCCAATTCCATTTAGCTTTGTTTACTGCAACAAACTTTCTTCTCTTTGACTAGATCCCTTCATGTTAGGAGCTCTCCTTGACACTTTTCCCATGGCTCTGTCATCTCTAACATCTTGGAGTTTGTAAGACAATCCAGGCTTCAACGTCACAGCTTTTACACATTGGCCTATCTTGGCTTCCATTCATGAACACCTCAACACATACTTGGCCTCAATGACTTTACATGTAGAGGCAAATTCTCTAACTATGTTTTCTCTTTCCTTCTTCTATAAAATGAGAGAATCACATGTCCAAAGCTGCCAAATTTTGCTTCTTACTGGGACTGGAACATGGCCCCCTCATTTACTTGGATCTTCAACAGACTGCTGGCCTTAACTTGGTTGTACTAAAAGTTGCTCTGTAGATCAAGCTGACCTAAGCTCAGAGATTTGCAAGCCTATCTTCCCAATGCTGGAATTAAAGGTGTACACTACCACACCAAACTCTAAGCTTTTCTTTAGTTCCTTTTTACAAGTTGGAAATTCAGCTAGGTAGAATCTTGCCCTAACATCATGACTCTTTTTTGTTTTGTTTTGTTTTTTTCCAGACAGGGTTTCTCTGTAGCTTTGGAGTCTGTCCTGGAACTAGCTCTTACAGATCAAGCTGGCCTTTAACTCACAGACATCCCCTGGCCTCCAGAGTGCTGGAATTAAAGGCGTGTACCACCACCATCCGGCTGTCATGACTTTGTTTATTCCATTTTTTAATCTGTTCCCTCCTTTAACCTAGAACTGAGCTGCATTCCACTTTTTTGGTGCTCTTTTTCTCTACAAATAATTTTTCTTGCTCAGCTTGCTCCATTTCTCTATATAAAGTCAATAGTGATTAATACCAGTATCCATAAAACATAGTCTATACTGGTCTATTTTGAGATTTCTTCTGCCAATGCAATTACTACTAAAATATTCATTTTAACCTCAAACAAACTCTTCAGACAAGGGGAAAGACAGCCACACTCTTCTCCAAAATAACACAAAACAATCTCTATGCCACATATTAATATTCTCCACTAAAAACTCTTGATCCTCATTGTTCATCAAATAGCATTCAACATCACTGTCTTCCATGCTCCTACTAGAACAGTCCATTAAGTGGCACTTAAAACATTCAATTGATTTTCTAATCCACAGTCCCAAGGTCCATATTTATTCAGATAAACACATAGTCAGGCCTTTCACAGCAATCCCCTAGTGCCTGGTACCAACTTTTGTCTGAGTTAGTGTTTTATTGCTGTAAAAAGACACAATGACCATGGAAACTCTTGTAAAGGAAAACATTTCATTGGTGTGACTTATAGCTTAGAGGTTCAGAATATTATAATCACGGTGGGGAGCATGGCAGTGCACAGGTGTCATGTTCTGAATGGCTGCCTACATCTTGATCAGAAAGCAACAGGAAGTGGACTCTCATACTGGGTGTTATCTTGAACAAAAGAGACTTCAAAGCCCATGTCCACAGTGATATACATCCTACAAAAAAACTCCAACTACCACAAAAAGGCTAAGGCTATATGGTATGCTTCCTAATCGTGCAACTCTCTATAAGCTTATGGGGTCAATTAAATTCCAACTATCATATGAGGTATAAAAATATAAAATCAATAGTAGCACCTCTTCCAATAACTGTTGATGTGGGAAGTCCTTCTGTATATGTGGTGCTTTTATTGGTTTTATGAAAACAGAGGCTATTTTGGCCTAAGGAAGAATAGATCTAGGTAGGAAAACTAAATTGAATGCTGGGAGAAAGTAGGCAGAATCAGTGAGATACCATGAAGCCTACAGAGAAGAAAGACCTGAGCTGCCAGCCGGTCCCCTGCCAGTAGGCCATAAGCCTCATGGTAAAATGTAAATAATGGAAATGGGTTAATTTAAGATGTAAGAGCTAGTCAATAAGAAGCTAAAGTTTATAAGGCAAGCAGTTATTTGAATAATATAGTTTCTGTGTGATTATTTTGAGTCAGGGCAGTCGGAAACAAAAGAATAACCTCTGCCAACAAATTGTCATGCCCCTAGACTCCTGAAATCAAAGATAATAGACATTAGTTGGCATATAGAGACAGACCACAATTCTGCAGTTTTCTGAGAAAAAAAGAGATTGCAAGGACAAGATATGGACTAAAGAATCACTATATGCCTGAATTTTTCATCTATTACAATCAAAGAATTGCTCAACTCTAGAATCATTGAAGTTTTAACAAAGTTGGATTGTTAGTGAAGTCCATGTGTGGAAATAATCTGCCTGGTAATCCCCCAAGGCCTTTAAGATCATGGCTCAGTCCACCATGAGCTACTGCTTATGCTGAGGTTACAAAGTCTTGTTCAAAGGAACATCATCCTCCGTAGTATTCTTGTTGGTGCTGGGATAATGATGAAAAATAAATGGATCATTCCTATAAATATGTCTATATCACTAACACAGGAGAGAGTTTATTAATTAGGTTTTTAAAATTGGAATATTTAACATTGTCTGTATATAATGGGAATTGTTCTATTTATAATTAGAATTTGGCATTAATTCTGTGAGGAGCTGCATCTGGACTTAATTAAGACACATGTGTTTTAGCGGGAGACACTGGGCTTGCATTGGGACAGCTTCACAGTTTGTCTTAGGGTTGTACTCATAAGGCAGAGGATGAGTACATTTTTATTGCCATACCATATTGAATATATCAACAGCTAATTGTAGCCCTTCATGGAAACCATGTCTCTTCTGTTGCACAAGGTTAGGGTGGGACAGTATCATACCTGCCCCCCCCCCCCGTAACAGAGGAGTACAAGTTCTAAGTCAGCCTTAACATGTTGTCCATTGCATTAATGACTGTCTTTGTCTCAATCACGTCAACACACATAATTCCTGAAATGTAACCTGGACATGCTCAAGGGGAGAAGGTCACATTCACCCAAACTCATTTACTTTTGCTCTAGCAGTCTAGAGCCTTGAATGACTTTTTACTCCCTCTCTTTCCCTATATGGCGATATCCTACCTGTATTAAAACCAGATGATCATCCTGAGAAAAAGATCAGAGCTGACCAAGATAGAATGATGAGCTGGAATATGTCTCATTGTCATTAAGGCTAATATAGCCTGTGAGTTATAAACATCTCCACTACCACGGCAAGGAAGAGCTGATCAGGTATAGAGATCATGGAGGACTGGCAGAGAAGTTGACAATGAAGTATAACTCATTTGACTTTCTTTCATTTATGCTCTGTCATGCAGATGACAGATTTTCTAATTGTGCTACTATGGAATTAGAAATTTATGCTTTGAAACTATTAGAGGATATATTTTGTTATTGCTGTTCAACTCTTACATTAATTTAATATAAAAACTGCTTACCAGACTGAAAATTGGTTCAGCAGCTAACAGGCTTTGCTGCTCTTGCTGAGGGCCCAGGTTAAGTTCCTAGAACTCACATGGAAGCGCACGCCCACCCGTAATACCAGTTCTAAGGTATCCCTCTCCCCGTTCTTGCTTCCATAGGCACCAGGCACACACACAGAGTGTATGCATAGATGCAGGTTAAAACACCCACACATATAAAATCACAAAGACAAGAACTGCTGCTCAGTAGTAGATATGTAAATTGAATTTTTATTTTATTAAGTCAGTTGGGTGAGCACATCACAGTTCCCAAAATCAAGGAAGTAAAATCTACAACGCTTTCACAGTACTGTGGCCCATGAACCACATTGCTTTTCCATGGTCTCATCTGAAGAACACACCACATGTTGTTCAGGGTTTTGACTTTGGACTCAACAGCACCCTGTACTCACTCACAGCCTCCATCAGAGCAAATAGGTGTGGGTGGAAAGGAAGCATGACTCACTGTTTACCTGACTTCAAAAAGCTTGTCTTCTCCCTCAGAGGTCACCCCATTTTATGTTTTGAAAGTGAATCTTCTAACTAAACAGTGTTTTAAGTTGCCAAATTATGTTGACTTGAGGTACAAGAGCAGAAAGGGAAAATTACTGACCGATTATGCCTTAGTAGATTGCCATTGGGGAAAAAGATTTTCTTAAATAGCATAATATATTGATTAGGATTATTTTCTAAATAATAAATTCTTATGGGCTTCAAAAGAGTATACCTACTAATTGACTTACTATGACTTATGGTTGGCTATTTTAGTACAGCATACATGTTTTCAGTGATCATTTCCTATAGTGCTTGAGGTTATTTACCCATTACCTCATTATACTGTCTATAATGAGGTATATGCTAAGCATATGGGAAACTATGACTTTTTTATAATTCTGCTCTTCCTTAGGAAATCTGATCTTAATTTCCTTTCATTTTCTTTCCTAATGAGAGAGTAAATAATTGACTTTATAAATTGCTTATGTATAATAGAATAAATGCTAGCCAAATATAGCCTTGGTGTCTTCACCTTCCTTAGTATTTCTTTCTCCTCCTCCTCCTCCTCCTCCTCCTCCTCCTCCTCCTCCTCCTCTGCTGCTGCTGCTGCTTTTTCCTCTTCCTCTTCCTCTTCTTCCTTTTTGTATCACATATGCCGGCAAGCAATTTTAGTCTTTTGTGGCTTATCATGATGAAGATGGGTAAAATGAATGGGCTATGCATGTACTGAGAGGAATTGGGCAACATAAATGAATAAATCAATATACAAAACAATTTCTTTTTTACCTACTGAAAATTTCTCATTTCAGGAATATAAATTGTTTTGGAAATACAACTTACATATGAAGTTGTAGTTCTTTTACAGAGCCTCTCTGGGATATTTTCAAGGAAATTCTGCCATGAAAAGGGTTAGATAAACTTTGGAGGACTCTCAAGTCTTGAATCTGTGATTCTGTGACATTAGCAAATATCAATAATAATTTAGAGTGGGTAAGTTTTAGTTAGCTCATTCTAAGAGCCAAGCTAATCATCTGGTTTTAATGAACTTCTTTTGAAATGCAAAATTTTTAATGCTTGCTCCGGGGAGCTACAGTTTTGTTGCTTATATTAGACATGTGTTAAGCAATAACTAAGAACTAATAATTGCCCAATATAGCAATGGCAGAATACTAGTCTGACTTAGGCTAAAATGTGAAGTACTACTGTTGTTCATGATAAGGAACTTTATGAAATCCGTTGATATTTTTTATAAAACTCCGAAATTTTACAAGTAGAGTACAAACAATATGACTGATCTACTACTGTCTTTGTTTGTAAATATTTCATTCATTTTGTTTTAAAAAATAAAATAGGAATATGTAATTACAAATTAGGAAATTTGTAATATTTAATCACAACCAAATGTTTCAGTTCTCCACTACCTGAAAACAAAGGAAAGCAAAACAAAATAAGTTAGATTGTATCTTTTAAAGATCAATAACTTCACAGGAATGGGGCAAGTTAGTACTTAAATGTCATCAACTTCATGAGCCTTATTTTGATTGTTAAAATGCTTTGTCAATGTCAAATTCTAGTGGTTATCACCTAAGTAACCTCTAATCAGAAAAAAAAAAAAACAGAAGAAGCTATTGACAGTGGATAGCTGCTGGGGAGGAAGAATCATTCATTACTGGAGATAAAATCACTGATAGTACTCTCACGAGCCAATGGATGGACCTTACCTCATGTAAATATCTTCAAACTTAACTATTCTTATTAAGTATGGTGGTTTGATGGAAAATGGCCCTCTTACACTCATAGGGAATGGAATTATTGGAGAAGGTAGCAGAAGACCTTTCTTGTTGGAAGAAGTGTGTCAAATATAGGCAGATTTTGAGGGTTCAGATGCTCAAGAAAAACCCAGTAACACTCTCCCTTTCTGCTGCCTTGAGATCTGGATGTAGAACTCAATACCTCTCCAGCACCATGTCTTTCTTCTTGCTGCCATACTGCCCACCATGGCAATAATGAACCTCTGAACTTTAAGCCAAGCCAAAGTAAATGTTTCACTTTATTAGACTTGCTGTGGTCCCGGTGTTTCTCCACAGCAATAGAAACCCTAAGATAGAAGTTGGTACCACAGACTGGGATATCGATGTCATAGGCTTGGCCATGTTTCTTCATGGAGGAATAAGGGATACTTTGGGACTTTGGACTAGAAAAAAGTCTGTATACTTCAAGCAGGACTTAATGGGTTATACTAGTAGAAGCATGGAAGACTGTGGTGTTGAAGATGTTTTGAACTGTGGAAGCTGGGATCAGTTGGTTTCAGAGGTGAAGAATATTTATATGTTGCCAAATGATCATTCTTGTGATATTTTGATGAAGATTGTGGCTGCCTTCTACCCTAAAATATATGCCCGAGGCTCAATTAAAGAGTTATGGATTAACTGCTTTGATAGAAGACACTTCCAAACAATCTAGCATTAGACATATTGTGTGGCTCTTAGTGGTCAGTCTTATGCAGATCTATAACCAACTGGAGCAAGCTGAGCTAAGGAAAATATAAAATGTCAAGTTGGAGAAGAAAAGAAACACAGAAAGCATAAATAGATTAAAGAAAATTCTAATGCTAAGTGAAATAAAGGGAGTGGTGATCTGAGAGCAAGGCTGTACCCGGCTAAGCTTCTAATTTGTGGAAAGGGATTAAAGAAACTCTTAGAGTCACGAGTAAGGGTGTACTCCTGTAATCCCAAAACTAAGAAGGCAGAAACTTAAGAAAGCTGCTGAGGTCAGGCATGTGTCAGGAGTGTCTCTGCATGGAGGCCAAGAGAGGCCATTGTATGAAGCTATAATGGGGAAGCCTAGATTGCCTTAGAGATCCCAGTCAGTGATGCCAGAGTCATAGAATTCCTGCTGAGGAAAGCTGCTAACAGGGACAGAGCCAGCCCACCAGAAAAAAATGTGGTGCAGTCAACAAAACAAAAGGAGCTGAAGATGTGAAGACTGGTGGTTTCTTTTGTTGTGCAAATGTTTTCAGATTTATACGGTTCTGTCTGTTTAGGCACAAATCCATTGGCCCTGCCATTACAGGTGGTTGTATGCTGTCCAATACAGGTGTTGTGCACTGAACTTGAACTTGTATCCTCTGGAAGAACAATGAATGTTCAAAACCACTAATCCATGTCTCCAACTTCATCACTTTTACCTTTTCAAGTCTTCTACTTAATACTTGGATTCAGTTGCTATGCTTTATTTTGGAGACAAGGTATTGAAACATATCCTGAACACACAATATTCTAATCTCAGCTGAACGAGTATCTCTTGAGTAACCTAGCTTACAGACATATGCTATAATGCTCACCTGAATTGATGTTTCTATATACTGCTAGACCATCCAAATTCATTATGCAAGTGGCTATTCAGTTTCCCCAGCCCTGTTTGTCACAGAAGCAGCTTTTTCATGTTACATGTTTTTGTCGCTTAGACAGAAGATCAAGTGATTATAAATGGGAGACTTTTATTTATCACTCAACCTCCATTTTATTACACACACACACACACACACACACACACACGATTTTATGCCTGTGCTGAGTAGTTTGATGTCTAAAGCTTTATATTTTGTAACTTAAACTCACTGTGATTTTGGGGAGTTTCTTTATTGTAATATATGATTTTAAAGTTGTTTTCAATTTCAGTACAAATTTTCATTGTAAAGTTTAGAAGATTGTATTATATCTGTAGATCACTTTGAGTAGCATTGGCACCTGTATGGCATCAGTTATTTCGTTTTGTGAATGCAGGGCATATTTTATTCACACTGTTGAGAGACAACTTTCATCAAATTTTTTTCTGCATATATCTTTATGACATTGTAAATGGAACTGCCTTGATTCCTATCTCAAATATTTAAGTGTTACTATATGGTAATACTATTTATTTTTTAAAGTTGATCCGTTATCCTCCAATTCTACTGAATTAGTATATTAATTCTATTCTTTTGCTTGTTGCCATTTGTATCTAGGATCTGTCCTCAATCCAGAACTCCAGTATTAAATTGTTGAAGGAGCTGCAGGCTGCGTTTCTGCCACCTGGCTAGCTTATGCCCTGAAATAACAACACACAAATTGTATTCTTTTAAACACTGCCTGGCCCATGTGCTCTAAGTTTCTTACTGGTTAATTCTCATATCTTGATTACCCATTTCTATTAATGTGTGTTGCATCCCAAGGTGCGCTTACTGGGAAGATTCTAGCCTATGTCCATCCTGGGTCAGAGCTTCATCGCATCTGCCCCAGAGAGGAGAGCTATCGAGTCTGAGCTCACTTCCTCTTCCTCCCAGCATTCTGTTCTGTTTACTCTGCCTACCTAATTTTCAGTCCTATCAGGGCCAAGGCAGTTTCTTTATTTAACCAATGACCTTCCTCCATCATTAAATACAATAGCTTCAGACTCGCCATTCATACAGTGCTGTCCACAATGCATTTGGAAGTTTCATTTTATTTCTGGTCAATTTATTTCTTTTCTAAGCATATGTGTATATATTATTTTTTGGCAAATTTAATATCTTTCTTAACTATTTTCTTTGCAAACTGTACTTGTACAAAGAGAAATAGTAAAATATAATTAATATTCACATAGAAGTGAATACACACTATATTTGTCTTTCTGTGTCTGGGTACCTCACCCAGGTTTATTTTTCTAATTTCATCTATTTCCACAAAATTATGTTGATTTCATTTCTTTAATGGATGAGTAATATTCCATTGTGTAAACATCAATGATAACCAAACTACAATGCAGAAAACCATAAAGGTTAGGTGCAGAGTAAGGAATTGGGATTGGGGGCAGATAGAAATCTCTAGGAAAGGGAAATAAAATAGATAGTTATGGATGGATGGGGGAGGGAAGTGGGAGGAACAAGTGGGGATGGAGATAAAATTAGGAAATACCAGGAAAAGAAATTATTCCTTGAAACATTTCATAATCTATACTTTCTAGGAAGCATGTGTGATATTAATACTATCAATATAAAGTATGAATTACTTAATATAATTTAATAAAGTTTCTGATATATACTATCAATATTTGATATTGTGTTTCTCCTGTTATATGTGTATGTATATGTGTGTATGTACATACACAAAAGTATATATGACTACCTGAGTGTATATATATACACACATATATATTATATCTAGAAATATCTACTCACATATATAATATATATTATTTTAAAGATTTATTTTTGGGTGTGGGTATGTGTGAGTGTCTGCATGTACATGTGTACCATGCATAACTTGGCACTCCAGAGACCAGAAGAGGGCATGGAACCTTTTCAAACTGCTTCTAATCCATTGTGAACTGCTTTATATGGGTGCTGGTAACTAAATTTTCTAATAAGTGAGCCATCTTTCCAACCCTTACAAATGATTTTATATGTTTTTAAGAAATAATATCAAATTGCTTAGTTTAAATATATATTTAGAACCAAAGCATTTTGTGACATTATATATGTAATTTACTAATTTAAGCTTATACTTACCAGGAAAATAACTATGTCAGTGTCTTATTCTTCATCTTCCTTGTTCCACTAGAGGGACAGTAGTGTGAACAAATATCTGGGCCACTTGGCAGCTCTACCCTTAATTCCTTCCTTCTATTTCCTTTCCCCAATTCAGTAGTCAGTATGGATTGCACAATGGCTCCCTGCCTTCCACTTGAAAAACTGCTGGGCACAAATGAATGTTTTTACAACTTGAGTCATCAGGATTCCCTTTTGTGGCCAGACGTGTATGGGAATAGACATGAGGATGGCTTTCTGCTGATAACAGTCCTTCAAACCTATTCTTTCAAAAAGTAGACTTCCACAAAGATTTTCCACTCAGAAGACACCCACATGTGTGCTGTGAGTCAGACAGTGGCTATCATGTTGTCATAAGGGATTCCCTACATAGCCAGCCAGTCTTTCCATAGACACTAAAAGTTCTTAGAAATGAATGTGGGTCTTCAAGTTTTATTTAGCCTGTTGATGTTTTAGTTATATTCAGTGACTCTTTGACCATTTTGGGGAAATCATGGAGTTATGATCTAGACTAAATACAAAGTTAAGCAGACCAGGGTTCTCCCAGTGTAGTGGCTTATATCATCCAAGTTTAAAGAAACTGAAATAGATGCACCACCAGCCAGTGTATAATTAAGCTCATCAAAAGGTATCATGAGGGTCTGGTGGAAAAATGGGTCATGTCACATTGGAAATATCACAAAGGCTTCACAAAATAGTAAAACCCATGCTATTTTCAACACAGAAGATAAATCCTAACTGTACTGGATTTCAACACCTTTGAGGAGTGTGACAAGTGTAGAAAAAAAACCAAACCAAACCCAGTGCCTGTTTCAGAGAGAGAGATGCCACACTGATTGGTGTCTCTGTCAAATTACAGAGCTACTAGGAAAATTCTGAAAATGATGCCCATCGTTGATTATGGATGACATTTTGAGCAATTTGGTAATTGTTTCTAAATTGTCAATTGTTAATTTTTTTAGTGTATAACATTGAATCAAGATAGAGAAAGAGTAACTGGAAATCTTGAGTTAAACTAAACTATTGAGGAGGCATTAAACTATGAGGCTGGTGAGATGAAGAACAAAGCACACAGCAGAAGATAGCAAAAGGAAGAAGAAAAAGTAGAAAAATAAACAGAATGTGGACTGACAAAATAGAAATCACACAGTCAAGCTAGATAGGAGTATGCACTCAGGCATTGTAAGCCCTACCTATTTAGGTCTGCTTTGTTATAGAGCACAGACAACATTTCATAGGATGGGGAAGGTGAATGGAATTAGATTTCTCGCTGCTAAGTTTCCAATAATCAAATCCTTTAGGCAGTTTGTCTAGCAGACCACTAACAACAGAGATCAGAATGTAGAGGAGAATAGAGCAGACTCAGTTAAAAAAAAAAAAAGACTATAAAAACAGGGTTAAAAATCTTCATCTTTCTCAGTGTGGGAGGGCATCCGTCCACCTTGGAGCATGAGTAGCTCCAATGCCTTTGCTTTGTGTACCCGCCCTAGCTGACCAGGTGTGTGCCATGACTGGCACGTATGGTCTCATTACCTTCTTCTGTAAATTATTCCCTTTCCCTTCTCCAATCATCACTTACATAGAAGTAAATCATTACTAGGTGTTCAACAGTACATTATTGCAGTATTCAATAGCAGTCAAAGGTAAATGGCATGCGGTACTTTTTCTCAGAGTTATGGAGAACAGATATTTTCCTATTTCAGAATCACAAGTTCAAAGTTCCCATTATATTATTCAATTTGTACACAACCCTTGGGAATTAGTATAAACCAACACATATACATATATGCTCCTAAAACTACCCGAAAGTATGCATAAATAGTATGGGAAAGGAGGATTGTTTTAAAATCTGTTAATGAGAAATAAAAACCATAATTTCAGAGTAGTAACTCTACTGTAAAATCATACTCCACTTTTCAATTTGACATAGCACACAGATGGAAAAACACAGTGAACGTTTTTTGATTACATATATTATTATTTAATTTAAATTTATTTAAAATATGTAGCATATCTTTTAGCAATTTCAGATGGAGAGGCTCACTTCAACGTGAGCAGTTACTCTTTGACTACTTTCCATTCTTTCTACCCTTGTCCTGTTTGTCCTTTTCTTTCCTATTTGAGCTAACATAGCAACCTGGTGTTTTCTGATGCAATACTCACACTATCATTCGTTTAAGGAAAAGGAATATAATTTGGAAGAAATGCTATCTCTACCTAGCAAAGAATGCACATTGCATGAAGCATGGCATCGGTTTCTTTTCTATTTGATTACATTTATTATTTCTCACCATTACCTATGATTATGTGCATACAAACAAAATGGTTGATCCATAAAATCTAGAGGACATTCAGAAGGAAATAAAACAACAAGACCTACAATTACATGGCTTTCAGATGGACTTATTAAGGGGGTTAGGATTTACCAGAATGTTTCTGAATTTCCTGACATCATTTTTAATAATTTTGTGTGGCGTCGTCGTGGTTGAACGAAGGTCTCTGTGGGGTCTAACATCACAAATGTGGAATAGTAGAGAGGATTTCCCTTGACTTTTCCCATATGGGATAATTCCAAGAAAACACAGAGCCTTCTTTTATTTCTTTAAATTTCTTGGACAACGGACAAATTAAGCATCCAAACATTTTGTGCAAAAAGTAACATTTTATAAACTATTATGTCTCCTTGGTCTAACTACTTCCTCATGCTAGGATCAAAGGTTTTGAAAAATATAATAGCTTCTTTCTACAGCACTTTCTTCTTCCCCCTTTCCCACTTGGAACTCTTGAAATGCACTGAATAAAGTGATATTTTTAAAACAAGACAACCACACATACAAAATTCCTTTCAGATATGAAAGAATAATTTTAGATAAGGAAATCACAGAATATAAATATAAAATGGTTCATTAACAATTTCAAAATTTTTATGGAACTATTGTTCTTCCTTTGATTCATGTTTTAAAATGCTTCATTTATATATGTAGAACCCATGATGCATAAATGACCTAAAATGACATTTAAAAGTTAACAAATTTGACAATTTTTTTTCATTTAGCTGGGCATTGTGGCACACACTTATAATTCCAGCACACAAAAGACAAAGGCAGGTGAGTTCAAGGTCACCCTGCTCTACCCAAACTACTATGTAGTAAGCTCTGTCTCAAAACTAAATCAAAATTCATTTTTATTTACACTTTAAAATGATAGACAAATTTAAATGCATGTAACATATAACATGGTATTTTAAAGTTTAGAATACCTTTCAGTGGTCTAATCTCGTTAATTAACATGTATATTGCCAAATGTAGCTGTCGTTTTTATGGTGAAGACATTTAATAAAAACTTTGCTGTATTTTATGTTAATAAAATACAAAAATACAAAATTTTTAAAAAATTGAAATACAAAAATTAATGAATCTCTTTTGTATTTGTATTCATAAAACATTTTAATTTCTTATGAATATGGAGTATCATTATCTATATTAATTATGTGTGATTGACATCATGATGTATTCCTCCTGGTTAATTTTAACTTTGAGTTTTTAAAACAAATTCACCAATCTAGTCTACTTAATTTAGCAAGTCTCTAGTAACCATATTTTCTTCACTTATTCCTTAGTTATAAATACTTCCATGGATTTTCTGTCCTGATTCTTGAGAAAAAGGTCTCAATAATGGAGGGACATTAGATGTCTCTTCAATCCAGATTGGATTTCTTTAGATGTGTACCTGGTGACAGGCTTGTTAGACCATATATATGATGTTTATGTTTTTAAATTCAAGTCTTCCCACACTGTCTCTCAAATTTTTAAACTCTATTCTGTAAAATAATGAATTCAGTTCTGATGATACAATACAAGGTTAGTACATGTTCTGTCAGAGGGCCCCAAATTTGACATTTCATTGCAATGTATTAAACACATAGCTGCAGACACTATATTATTAAAGTTATACCAGCATAGACATTGGAAATGCAATATTGTATAACTTCCTTTTAAAGTTAAGTAAATGCCATCCAAAGTACAAATCCTTTATTTGAAATGTTGTCCTGCCTGAAAAGTACCCTAATGCCAAGCACAAAGCTTATGAGAGTAACCATCCACTAATGAATATGATTTAAGGTGCACTTCACAATGTGGAACATATTTTGATATTGCTTTAGCTATCAAGAACTTGAGACTCAATATCCTGAGGACCTAGGTGTTGTTTGGGTTTCTGTCCTGCCCAGTTCCCACAAAAGAAATCACACAGAGGTCTACATTAGTTATAAACTGATTGGCCCATTAGCTCAGGCTTCTGATTAACTCTTATAACTTACATTAGCACAATATTCTTGTCTATGCTAGCCATGTGACTCGGTACCTTATTCAGCAAGGCAGTCACATCTTACTTCTTCTGTGGCTGGGTCATGACTGCAGACTAGGACTTCCTTCTTCCCAGAATTCTCCTGTTCTAATTGACCAGCCTCTACTTCCTGTCTGGTTGTCCCACCTATACTTCCTTCCTGGCCAATCAGTGTTTATTTAAAATATAATTGACAGAATACAGACCATTGTCCCACACCACCTAGGGAGAAATCAAATACTACTGTTCTAATAAAGGAACATAGAAATAAAATATAAAATCAATCTTAATGTCATTCTGCTAAACTTATAGATCAGAGCCTCAATCAATCATTGTCAGAGAAGTTTCTTCCTTTATAAAATGGAAAAAGCACAGAGGTCAACAGTCAGACATGAAGAGAGTAAGAATCTTTGAAATGTTCAGCTCCAAATGGGATGTCTGGGTTAAATCCCACACCTCGCTGCTCTGGGAACCCAATGTTAAAAAAGTGTAAGTAGCAAAGGCTACAAAGGAGACCAAGGAAAGAAGCCCATCTATGCACAGCAGGACCGACCGAGGCACAAATAAACTCACAGAGGCTTCTTTTCATGGTTTTTCACCAGATGGGGTTCTGGATGTAAAAAGAGAAGCAGAGGTGCCTCATCCCTAACACAGATGCTATCTCCAATTGATAAGCAGATGAAAATGAAAATCCAGTTTGCTCCAAGAGAGTTGCTCTGGGCAAACAAGCTACTCTTAAGGGTTGGCCCCATGTGCAGCAGTAGATGGCCACAGAAAACAAACTCTGTGGTATCGTTGGAGGTTCTTTGATTCATAATATTGTATCAGGACTGTCTCTCTCATCTCTGTCTCTGTCTTTCTCTCCCTCTCTCTTTCGCTCCCCCCACCTCTTGATCCTCTAGGTCCTTTGAATACATAGTATAGTTTACAGGTTTGTGATTGTGGGGATTACTAAGTGTACACAGGAGAGGATCTTTGTATCTATATCTACTTCTTGTGAGTTTTATGGTATTTTCCTTCTTTTTATTGGTCCTATCCTGAATTTTTTTATTTTATCTAATTATATTTTAGATATATATATTTTATAATGAGAGACATAATGGGGATGGATCTGGATGGGATGGTGGTTGGTTAGCAACTGGGAGAACTAGAAATTAGGGAAAGTAAAAGTTGAATATATTATATGAAAAATTCTATTTTCAATAAAGGAAAAAAAATGATGCATTAGCTTGCCAGGGATCTCAGAGAGAAGAATAAAATTGGGGGATGTAAAGGAAGAAAAACTTAAATTTAAACTATCCTGATGACAAACAGTCCAAGATCAAAGTTCAATAGTATGTTTTTTTCAGAGGCCTTTTTCCTTGCATTACAGGTGAGCATATTTCCCCTGCATGCTCACATGGCCTTCCTTTTGTAGATGGTACATAGGTTAAATGATAGGTATATGAATCAGAATCTATTCTACTCAACTCAGCTAATTTTTTTTTCTGTGTCCAAGTACATTTGTATTAGGATCTAAGGACTAGGTTTCAATGTGAAGATTATAGACATACACAATTCAGTATATAACAGCAGAAATTCAACTTAAAATATTATCTTGTATTTTAAAATTAAATGCAGAAAAAGATTTTAAAATTGCTAATTAGGCATAAAAGCAGAATGAGAAAATTTATTCAAAACTATCACTCTACAATGACACTCTGAATACTTTAAGTGATAAGTCTTTGGCTAATTAATACTTTCCACATCAATTATACCAGCTTCATTGGCAGACAGGGGTGCTGTAAATGGGAATACATTACTGTTCAGTAGTGTGGAAGTGAAGAGAAAGGACATCCTTCAAAGAAAGAAATGACTGTTTGCCCTGGAACAAATATTCTAATACAAAAAGGTACACAAACATAAACCACAACTTTTTTACATTTAGTTCTCTGTTTTACTCAGTATAATTATACTAGTGTTATTAAATTGAGATGATACATTGATTACATAAAAATTAGATATTTATATTTGAAATCTCTGATCCAAAATTTTGTTCCAATTCAATTCTGCATCACTTAAATCCATGGGTGCAATAGGCTAGCTCAGGAGTTGAATTCAATAGTAACTGTATTAAGAATGATTCATTCTAGAATGTTGGCAGCTATAACAGGCACAGTAAGTGTAATGACAATAATTGGGTTAAAAGAATCATACTACAAAGCAACTTATTTGTTTAACTTTAAATTTTCAAACAGTTTTGAATGCTTTTCTAAATGCATACTCTATTTATATCATTCCTTCTCCTCAGATCACAGAACTCATGGAAAATGATAATGTAATTAAGACATTAGTAAAAAAGGAGGAAAATATTGAATGCATGTATATATGATGCAAATGTTTATACTTGTCTTACTAATATGAAAATGGACACTATGAGTCCTTGAAAATTCTGAAGGAATAAGACAAAAGGTCTATTACAATGCCTTTTAGTGCTAATTATCTGTGTGCAAATGGGCTTTTGAGTACTTCATAAATCAGCTTAGACATGATTTTTTTTAGATTAGCTAAGATTTTTTTCATTTACATTTTAAAATTAGGAGAAAAGTCACTTTTGGTTGTTGGACCTTAAAAGATAAGTAAAATGGCAGATGTGGTAGGAAAGAAAAAGGAAGGGAGGAAAGAGAGAGAAACAGAAACAGAGAGTGACAGCGAGGGATAAAATAGAGTTTAAATTCTTAGAATTGCCAAAGAATAAGCTTATAATCCATTTTATGTATATACATCTATATTATAGACACTATTTACATTACAGTGGGCAAGGGTTTAGTTATGCTAATTTTTTAGTAAAATGTTTTATACTACAAAAGTTTGAAGGTATTATCTTTAACATAAATTGTCATAAAATATAAATAAATATGGCTGTAAAACTATTTGGTACATGTTTTAAATTATCTAACAGCAATAGTTTCTTCTATGAAACTGTCATTATATTTCTCATCCCACCAGATATTCACTAGTGACGTTTGTACTAATCTACAAAGCTTTATCAAAGCAATGGGTACAACATATTTGAGGAAAACTCTGATCTCTTTTCCATGTAGATTACTGCTAATTTTGCCCATAGCTGGTAATTCTGTATGTTGAAAGATGTAATATGAGATGGACGTGAAAGGATGAAGACGAGTTAGAAATATAGTTGACTGTTGTTTTGCTTTATGATAGTGTGCAGGGTATTACATGTCAAATTCTGCTACCTTGTATTCAAATAAAAAAAATCAAATGATCTATGATACTATGTGTTCTGTGTTTAAAAAAAAAAGAACATTTTCTTATAGCCAAATGCATTGAAATACTTTAGCCTACTAACTCTCTTTCAACTACAGAAAAGTAGAGTTGAAGATCAGTGTATAAAGGAGGGTGGATCACCTGCATACACAAAGAAAAGTCTCAAAGAACAAGAGTCTTAATAGGCTGGTAAGTGGTGTTTACTTAAAGAACACAAATGTACAGGCTCGCTTTATTATTGATGTTAAAAATGCATGGGAATTAAAGATCACTTTTCCATCACATTTGGCAGTTCCTTGAATATACTGTGTCCTTCCTTCCCTCACACCTTCCAATCCCCTCTTTGTTCTGTCGTTCCTTTCTTGTTTGTTAGTGACAATTAAAATTGACATAACGATATTACATAAATTATCTCAAACAGTGTTTTCATTACAAAAAATGGCAATTGGATGATTTTCATTGTCTTATCTCTTGAGAATTATTATCTGCTCATGAACATTATGGTGGTTTTACTTTTGTTTGCTTTTTGTCTACTAAATAATTCTAAAAATTTTTTTTTTACTATTCTTTCATTGTTTAAAGCCAAACTACGGGTCCTCTAAGACTGATTGAGTTTCTTATTGATTATAATTTAAATTTTCTATGCCTTTTGCACGGCAGATGCTATTATTTTAGAATTTCCATTTCTGGTTATATTCTCCAAATTTCATGTAGCTTTGTTTGTAGTAGCACATAGTTATTTTGGTTATAATGTTGCAGACTCCCAGTGAAACGACTCAGGCCTATCTGGGCCCTTCCAGTTTTCCTACATAGACGAACAACTATGTAGTGAGAGTGTAGGAAGAGGTTTGTGTATGGAACTGGAAATCTTTCTTGTAATCCTATAAGCAAGGTAGCGCTAACTTTCTAAGCTTTTTTTTTTTTTTTAATCACATTTTACTGCTTGGTCTTGCTCACAGAAGAATATATAATATAACTGCAAACACACACAGAACATATAGAGAAAACACACACATACACACACAAATAATGAACTCACTGAGCACTGTTTGAGTCTTATAGCTGAAGATTGCCTTTATTATCTTCTGCCTGCTCCTTGGCATTCTCTATTTCCAACAGAAAACTGACTTTAAATTAAATTCCTCCAGAGACTATAGTTATTGGCAGAAACATCTCACAGGAACCATCACAAAAACAGCATAAATTTACCATCTCTAGTCTCTCATATATGCATCTCTAGAAAAGGAGAGTCATTTTACTAAATTTCTTGATACAAATGGCTCTTGACAAAAATGTTGCATAAAAAATATCTTCAAATACTTCTCAATAACATAACTAGAAACTTATTTGTCTCATTAACTAGTTAAAAACACACCTGCGTGCAGCTTGCAATGAGATTGTCATCAAAGGTATTATATGACTTTCATATACCATGCCTTACCAAAAGCAGCATAGGTATGAACACTTTGTTCCCCCAAAATAATAAAACTGTTTATGAGATAGTCACATATCTTTTAAAAATCATTTAGAAAAATGACTATAATTACATTTTAATATATAAGTTTGTAACTTATAATAGCTAGTATTAGTTTAGACATGATGTAAAACAATGTTATATCATGTACCTAAAAGTGCCTTTGATATAAAGAAGTAATATAAATATGTTTGTATAAATGCTTATTATGTTGATAGTATTAATTCATACTTAGCATAAGGATTTGTTTGATCTAGTATTAGACTTAGTATGATTTTCCAAATTAAAACATATTACATTCATTCTTTTCCCTACTAATTTAATGAAACATAAAATAATAAAACTTACAAGTAAATTCATTTTTTTTTATTGCTGACAACAAATATATGTGGTTGTGTCTGTTTGTGGGTAAACAGAATAGACTAAACAGTATTTAGTAAAGGGTCTCCTTCTATAGGAATAAAAGTTGAAACTAATTTGCAAAGGTAAAGACTCAGTATAATAAATGTAAAAAGTTTCATGTGGATGGCAAAATAAGGACTAAAGAGACCATATTTTCTTTCCAAGATAGGAACTTCAAGCTGTAAAAATTAATGACAAAGCAAAAGTATTATAGACTAGATAAAGGAAAAGTGGTTACAAAACTAGGCATTTGGCCAACTGTGACTATAGTCCAATTCTACAAATATGTTTTAAAATCAAGACTGTCAGCATGAACTTGAACCTAATTACCAGAATTATGAAATCTTCTAAGGAGCCAGGCACTCCCGAATCACTGGATATTCTCATATTAATAGAGAATGTTGTATGGTTGCCAAAACCTTAGAGCCTTCTATTCAGACTTCTTGTACTTAACTTTATTTTCACTCAGAGGATGTTATCCTAGATGCAACAAATCCTGCATAGTCATTTAGTTATTTATTTTTTTGGTTCTGTTTTGGGGCTGGCATTGAAAACTGATGCCACTAGCAGGCATTTGTAGGAAGACTTGGGTCTAAGGGACAGAGAAAGTACATCATAGATCAGTGGCCAGAAAATTATCAGACAGTTCTGAGGAGTAAAAAATGTGAAGCAACTGTCGGCCTTGTAAAATGATTTACTGGTAATTTATAACATGGGGCTTGATGTTTTAGCAGAGTATTTCTTCTTTGAGTTGCCGAAATTCCCCCGTAGAGATAGAACCTGAGTAATGTTTTTAATTTCTGATGGATATACCATTAGGGATTTCACTTCATTGAACATCTTCTTGGTTTCTAACATGAGAATGATCTGACTGAAAATAACCTTCCGTTTCAATACAGTAAATGCATCTCTGATGCTTGGCTATAGTTAGTACTGTCAGTTGTGGGTTCCTTCTCCTTGCATGGGTCTTAGGCAAAATCAGACACTGCTTGGCTGCTCATAGAAGTTCTATGCCAGTATTGCCTTAGCATATTTTGCAGGCACGGCAGATTGTAGGTCAAAGATTTTTAGCTGGGTTGTTGTCTACATTTTTCTTTCGGTAATCTGTGGGAGTACCTTCAATCACCATAGAGACAGGAATGTAGGGATTAGTGTCTATGTAGTCACAAGGTCAATTCCTCAGTGTTCAGTGAGTTGTGTGGTGTTGTTCTTGGCAATGGGGTTCCCACAGTCAGATTGTGGAAAGCAAACTTTTGTCTTAGCAACAGCTTGGGTTGTTTGGCAATTGTCATGTGAATCCCTTAGCCAACATATCAACTGACAGCAACTTTGCCCCTTTACTGGAAGCCTCGTCTGGCTGTAAGAGATTACCAGTTGAGATTCTGTGTCACCCACCACTAGGAGGCCTCATTTGGATCAACTTTACAGATTGCAGGAAGTTTCCATTGAAATAGGTTTCCATACCATCATATAAATGCCCTCCTCCTAATTCTAGCTGTCTGTCCCCATACTGTCCGATTCTATCCCATTGTAGTGCTATTTATTTGCATTTTCATAAATAAAGTTTGCCTAAAGATCAGAAAGCAGAACAGCCACACTAGTCCATCATACAGGCCAGGCAGTGGTGGTGCAAACCTTTAATCCCAGCACTAGAGAAGAATGTAAGACTGGATGAGACAGGAATTCACTCCTTTTCTGTCTGAAGATTTCATAGAGGTAAGAGCTCTCTAGTAGCTTGGCTGCTTTGCTTTTCTGATCTTGAGGTTATACCCCAATACCTGTCTCTGGGTTTTTATTATTCATGTTATACCCCATCTCTCTGCTATGTGGTGAACCCACCTACTCCCATTCTTAACTGCTCAAGACTGACATAAAAATTTATTCTATTTCTCCTTACCTTTGGAGTTCAGTTGGTCCCACCTAGACTCTTTACCCAACTTCCCAGTGTCCACAGATCGTAGCTTGGTTATCATTTATTTAATGGCTGATATCTACTTACAGGTGAATGAATACCATATTTGTCTTTCTGGGCCTGCGCTACCCTACTCAGGATAACTTATTTTCTAGTTCCTACCATTTACCTGAAATTTTCCTATTATTGTTTTTAACAGATAAGTAATAATTCATTGTGTAAATGTACCACATTTTCTCTCTCCATTCTTCTGCTGAAGGGCATTTTGTTTGTTATGAGTTTCAATTATTAATAAAGACACAATGAACATGGTTGAGCAAGTGTCTTTCTGATTAAATGGAACATTCTTTGGGTATAAACTAAAGGGTATTAAAGTTGGGTTCTGAGGTAGATCAATTCCCAATTTTCTGAGGAAATGTCATGCTGTTTTCCATAGTGACTGTTTAAGTTTGCACTCTTCCCAACAGTGGAGGACTTTCTGCTTGCTCTGCATCCTCATCAGCATGTAACTGACCTTAGCCATTCTGACAGGTAGTAGAGGAAATCTCAAAGTAATTTTGATTTGTTCATAAACAGATTAACATTTTACAATTTGCTAATTGCTTAACATTTCACAAATTTTTGGTTACAACTCATGCATATGTTTGTACATATAAATACACTTAACACCAAGCCTGAGTTATGTTTATGTTCAAGTACAGATCTTCTTTATAGGCTTTGACCTCAATTAGAGGTAAATGCATCATAAGAAGACTAAAATACTTATGATTCCTGTCTCTGTTATGTTTAGCAACTTAATATAAACAATTGACATTCCTGCTATTTTTAAACACTAACTTTGATAATTTTGTTACTATGTTGTGTCCATAGTTATTGTGAAAAAAATGACACTTATTTTCTAGTTATTTAATTTTCCTCACTTCTCGGGTCTCATGGAATAGCAAATGACTTTGTACAACTGATAGTTAAATTGGTCTACTATATATTTCCCTGACGATCCTTTTTTCTCACTGATAATGGTTTTATGAATCTTCAGCAGTTCAGACTAGCAAGATCTGGGCTAAGAGGTGCCAAACAAATATCCTTCAGTTTGCTAGTCTTCCAAACCGTGCTGTTAAATGCATTCATCTTGCTTTCTGTACTTTTAAAAGTTGATTTTTAATATTTTTAATTATGTTTGTTGGGGTGGTTTCTATAATTTGTGGGAATTCCTACATGCCGAGACCAGAGGTGTCAGATCGCCTGGATCTAGAGTTCAAAGGAACTGTGATTCCTTCAACCTGTTTTAGGGACCAAACTTTGCTACTCTGCAAGAGAGTAGATAGTCTTAATTCCTAAGCCACTTCCTCAGCTGCCTTTTGTAATTTTAATCAATCATTTTATATGACTCTATTTTCCCTCATAGTGTATCAGTTATAGTTTCTTTAAATTTTTCTGTTGGTTGACCTGGGGTTTACAATGCACTATTTATTAATATCAGTTCAAGACAAAGAAATTAAAATGTTTCAAGGCAGTAATGATCTCAAATAAATGTATTCCCACTTTCTTCTCTTATCATATAGGATCCCCTGTTATTCCTCACTTTTCCTTGACCTATAATAATCCAGTATATCTTTACAATTAACTTACAAGTTACTTTTAATTGGTTTAGAATATCAAAATAAAGTATTTATATTATTTGGTTTTTATTAACATGTTTTCATTATGTAGTCCTAGTGTTTGAAATATGTAAATGTAAAGGTATTTTAACACTTCCTTCAGTATATGATATAGAAAATGAAATTGTTACTTTTTAATTTTAACTCTTTTTTCTATATTTTAATGAAAATTTAAGTATATCACTTTTGCTCTTTTATCTTACCAAGTGTCCTTACTCCAGTTCCTTCCATGTACCCCCAACATTCTCAATTGGTCACTTTCTTTCAGTATCTTTACATATATATGTATGCACACACACATACATGCGTGCAAAAACAATCTTCTGACTGAATTACCCTGTGCTTTTCAATCTTGAAGGGCAATTTTCCCATATAGAATTATAGTAAAGGACCTTGATATATTAAATATTTTATCTCACTCTCTTCTTGCAGTCACGGTATCTGAAAAGCTTATAGTATTGTTTGTATGCATGTTTTTGTGTAAGTAAAATATTTTGTTACTCTAGCTTCTTTCAAAAATTCCATAATCCTGGTCTAGTTTTGATGTGGAAGTGTCATATATCAGTCTGTTGATTTCATTGATTAAGCAATAAAGAAACTGCTTGGCCCTGATAGGTTAAAACATAGGTGGGAGGAGTAAACAGAACAGAATGATGGGAGAAAGAGGAAGTGAGCTCAGAGACGCCATGCTCCCCTCTCCCAGGTAGATGCGATAGCTCAGCTCTCAGGGGCACACGCGATGAAGCTCTGACCCAGGATGGACGTAGGCTAGAATCTCCCTGGTAAGCGCACCTAGCTGTGCTACACAGATGATTAGAAATGGGCTAAATTAATATGTGAGAATTAGCCTAGAAGAGGCTAGATAGAAATGGGCCAAGCAGTGTTTAAATGAATACAGTTTGTGTGCTGTTATTTTGGAGCATAAGCTAGCCAGGCGGCCAGGGTGCTGGGGATGCAGCCCTGCTGCTCTTATTACTACATAGTTTGACAAACATGAGTGCAAACACACAGAGGACTTCCTCTAATAAAATCTCTTCAGGCAATTGTTTCAGGGAGCTACTTGTTGGTTCCTGGCCGCTTAGTCCCAAAATAACCACACAGAAACTGTATTAATTAAATCACTGCTTTGCCCATTAGCTCTAGATTCTTATTGGCTAACTCATACATATTAATATAACCCATCTCTATTAATCTGTGTATTACCAAGAGGCTGTGGTTTACCGGCTAAAGTTTCGACATTGGTCTTGGGCAGGACTATCTGGCTTCTCTCTACAGTCGAAAAATTCAATGAAAACACAATAGTATGCATAGGGAATTTAGAAATTTCCCTCATAGGAAGAGAGCTTTTTTTTTTATCAGAGATAAAATTAGCAGTGTTTCAACAACTGAGCTTGAGAATGCAACATGCATGCTAAAGAAGAGAGACAAGAGGAAATCCCTGAGTTCCTTCCATGTACCAAAGAGTTACTATATGAACAATATGCATTTAAGTATTTATTTTATTGATTCAGAGCAGCTAGTTAATATTAATTCAGTCACAGCAGTTTTAGTACTCACACCTAGCCTTCCTAGATCACCAGGCTCTTCTTTATATTATTTTAATGTTGAATGCACTATGGGGATTGAAGAGAGACACAAAACACTGAGAAATAATTTTATGTTCCTTTTGTTCTGAGAGAGAGATGTCTCTAAGATAGGAGATTCTGACTTGGCTTTGATTAAATGTGAACTTTTGACCTCCAGTCACATCATTTTATAAACAAATAAATCATCCACATCAGTTATGGAGTTTGTATTGTAGATGTATCAATTGGGCAGCCCATGGTCAGGTATTCTTACAAGTTGAGAAATTGTGGTTTTCTGCTAAGGACTCTGTTCCAAAAAGAAGCTCTAGATTGGGGTATTGGAAGTCTGTGGGTATTAGGATGAGGACTTAAAATGCAGTTAGAAATTATACTGCCTTAGCAAAACATGAGTAGTGGCAATCAATGGCTACAGAGAAAGGGAGAGTCCATCTCCTCCTGTTGATAGGTTATGAAACCACAAGTGGTTAGTCCTAGACACATGTGTATTCAAGTAATACTAAATGGACTCAACAGGTTTTCCATGTGTGTGTATGTGTATATGTGTGTGTGTGTCTGTGTGGTGTGTGTGTGTGTGTGTGTTCAGATACTTTTATTTTCAAGGCAAATTAATTACATAGCAACAGTCAGCACACACATACATAACAATTATAAAATATCTTGAATTTGAAAGGGAGATAGTGGACACAAGAGGAGCTGGGAGGGAAGAAGTAAACATGATATTTGTCTTAGGGTTTCTGTTGCTATGAAGAGACACCATGACCATGGCAACTCTTCTAAAGGAAACTTCCAGTTTGAGGTGGCAGCTTACATTCTCGGAGGTTTTATCCACTAGCATCATGGAGGTTAGCATGGCAGCTGGGAGTATAATGAAAGACATGGTGCAGGAAGGTAGCTGAGAGCTTCCTATCTTGACTTGCCGGCAACAGGAAATGGTCTGTCTCACTGGGAGTGTATTAAGGGTATATGAGCCCTGACAGCCCCTCTCCACAATGACACACTTCCTCCAACCAGACCACACCTACTCCAAAAAGGCTATACCACTTAAGAATGCCACTCCCTTGGGGGTCTTTTTCTTTGAAAACCATCATAATACCTGAAAAATAAGAACAGTAACATGGATCTCGGGACTTGAGAGATGGCTCAGTAGTTAAGTGTGCTTGCTGCTTTTGTACAGGATCTAGGGTCAATGTCCAACATCCATATTATATAGGCTTATAGTGGTCTGTAACTATAATGTCCAGGAAATCTTACACTCTTTCTTGATCTACAAAGGCATTTCCATGCACAGGGTACACAAAACAATACTCGGGCCCACACATGAAATAAAAATAAGTAAACTTCTTAGAAAGTAGATTATGATTGAATCTATTTACTTAATGATTGAATTTACAAAAATGAATGTTGAGTAGTATGGTCATTACTTTCACTGAAGTAAATTGGGTGAATTTATGTTGATTAATACTTGTTTTGTGAGAATATGCACATTTGATGGAGAAAATATATGTTTCTTTTTACTATTTCCTAATAACATCTGTGAAGTTCTAAATAAATTTATACTTCCTAAGAATGTTAGTTGATCATCTATTTTAAGATTGTCACCTTATATGGGCTGTATGTACATTAAAGCATAAGAGAATTGACAAAGAATAATAGATAATTGAATAAATATGTAAAAACATAACTTAATGTTTGTTTTTAATATATAATAAATCAAATATTGTAAGTGATAAAATACTTTCTTTTCCTTATTAAATTAATGATACAGAAGAAAAATAGGATAACAGGGACAATGCTCAGAAATTGTCATGTGAATACTCTTTCATCTTAATTCTGGACTTGGAAAAGCAACGAAGGTTTCTTGGGATAATAAATATTTATTTTGGTTTCACATAAAACATAGTTACCTTTTCCTTCTGATACTGTTTTGCTATATTTTTATGACTTCCTTCTTTGTTAAACAGAAGATCCACAGTGTGTATGAGGCCAGTTTCCTTTCATTTAAAAATGTTTTAAAAACTGATTTATTTTACAAAGACATTTTGATCATTTATTATCAGTTTAATTGATTTTAAAATATAAGCTTATACTTGTAATATAAATAAGTTCATACTTGTAATATAAAAAGTCCATACTAAATTAACAGTGAACATATATCCTTTACAAATCAAAATAATTAGAGAACTCACATCAAAGATTTAGTTACTAGAAAGATCAAAATGAACTCTAGTAATTCTTGAGGACTTGGAATATTTCATGTTTAAACAAAGAACAGACAAGTTAAGCATCCAACCCCAACACTTACACATCTAAATTATTTATATAAAATTTGAATATGTTTTCTAAGCAAAATAATTCATCCTTCCTCAAGGGATGGCACAAGATAAATTAACTTTAATTTTGAATTCTTTTTTGAATATTAGAATTTACAATTTGCTCCAATTTTGGACAGAAGTGTTTTGATGTTCCATTTTGGTAGCAAGAAAACAATTGCATGTGATCCCACAGAAAGAAACCACAAATCACGTAATTCTCTAAAAGAGAAAAAGAAAGCTAAACTAAATCCTTTCATGAAAAGGTCTAAGTGTTGCCGGGCGGTGGTGGCACACGCCTTTAATCCCAGCACTCGGGAGGCAGAGGCAGGCGGATCTCTTTGAGTTTGAGGCCAGCCTGGTCTACAAGAGCTAGTTCCAGGACAGGAACCAAAAAACCCTGTCTCCAAAAATCCACAAAAAAAAAAAAAAGAAAAAGAAAAGGTCTGAGTGTATTATTAATTTGCTTAAATGGAGAGAGCTGATGGGCGTTAATGGAACTGGGACTTAAGTTTTATGGAGCTTGAAATAAATGGCTGAAATTTTGGAGCTCTAAAACTTATGTGATGTTACCAACTTTATTCACTATAAGTTAATAAATAATGTCCTATTTAATGACATTTAAGTTGTATTTTTACTATATGTACTCAAGAATTTATAAGCAACAGCTTTGACTCTCTATTATACTTCGTAATAGACCATGGAGCAGAAAGACTATTTTTGGCAAGTGGTCTTAAATTCTACCAATGAATATAAGTCTGTTGCATGTACAATTATATACATTAAATTATAAAGTCTTATGTTTTCAAAACCATAAAATGTCTATCATTTTAATATCTATAATAAAACTATCAAATGGGTAGAATTTTTGTTTATAAAGTAACACTTCATTTCTTTACAGACGAAATTATATACAAAGTAAATTTGTACTTGTAAGGTAATTTTAAGAGTTTGAATTAATAGAAAGTGAATATTGATTAAGTAGGTGAAACCAATGCTTTCCTTTTGTAGCTGTTATTGCATGATTATTCCACAGATACACATATTTTTGTTGAATTTTTTTGTGGCACATGCATGCCATGATGGCTAAACAATCTTTAACTAATAGTTGAAGATTCTTTTCTGCATACAAACAGCAAATATTTGTGAAATATATGGACTTTAACCACCTAAAGAAATCAAATGTTTAATTTCATTTCTAAGCGCTTACAGAAACACACAAATGTGTGTTATTCTCAACTTTTCTCTGAAGTTATATACATATATAATTTTCCCATAATGTACTGAAATGAGGAAAAGTAGATATGAAGAGTAGAAATATTTCTTGACCACACATTTACAAGAGTCTGTGAAAACAAACTGCATAATTATGATGTTCAAATCTATTCTTCCCTTTTCTTTAAAAAAATTAAAAATGGAATTAGCCATCAACAATTGGCCTGGAACTTTTACTTATCTACACTCTGTCTGGTTGGAATGTTTGGCCAATTTACAGTGGACAGAGTTATGTGGGCTTTTAAAAGCAAATAAAGAATGTAATCTTATACTAAGGGAAAAGTGGAGGTAGGAAAGAATTCTGTTATATAAGCACAAAATTTCTTTGCCATGTGGAAAGTTTCCAGAGTGATAAAGAATACCAACTCCTAAACTGATATAAATGTTTTGTATGTGCATGTAGTACATTTCGAGAGCAGTACTAATGCAATTGGGCCCACGGTAGGAAGGCCAAATGAGGCAGGAATATGAAATTCCAAACCACCATTTTAAGCAGAATTTTTGCTCTGTCAGCAGTAGGCTGTACAATTGGAAGACACTTTCTATTTATTTGTACATGTTGGTGGGTTCATTTGCAAGCATCTTTCTAATGCATATCACCAGATTTTGACAGACACGTGTGGATTTTCCAGGCAAGCTAATAAACTGACATTCCTTTGACCAACATGCTTTCAATATTTCCTTACATAAATGAAGAGGATGGTTTGCTTCTATGTGGCTTGAAAGTAGGTAACATAGTACACCGGAGGATGCCTCTTTTTATTTTCTACAATGGTTTGCCTATAACATTGCATCCTACTAAGTAAAACAAGCAGCCTTACAGTATTTATAAACAGCCCATTTATAAACAGGAGGCATAAAACCAATGTCTCAGTATAGGATATCATTTTAGCATCTTATCCATTTGAATAAACCAATTCTCACAATTTTTCCAATCATATATAACTCACAAAATAGTCTTGTAACCTTAATTAATATTTTGTGTATCTAATAAAATTGGGCCTCCTTTTAGATTTTGAAATCATACAACTACTTCTGTGTGCACTTGAGCCAATACATTAAACCTCAAACCTCACTGTAGTTTTGGCTTTCTTGTCTCAGAAAGTTAGAAGTGTTGATCACTTTTTATACGCCTTCTGGTTGTTTGCATGCTTCCTTTGATAAATGGTCTACTTTGGTCTATTAACAACCATTTTAACTGGTTATTATTACAACTATTCATTATTGCTATTGTATATCTAAAGTTCCTCATACACTTGAAATGTTAACTGATTTTTTTTCTTCAGGATAATTATACTAGATTGGAAGAACACTTCCCAGGTTTTGTAAGCTCTCAGCTGCTCAGAATAGAAGAATGGGTGTGAGAAGAGGGGGAAAGCCATACCAATAAGGAATTTTGGCTCTGTGGTTGCTGTTGGAGTGGCTAGACTCATGGTATGGGAAGCACCCCTATTGGCTATGAGACAGGAAGTTAGAATGGTTAAAAATAATAGGACTGTCTAACTCTCGACTCCAGGTGAATGTTGCTATTTTGAAACTGACACAAAGTCATGATGTTCTGAATCAGGAAGGAAATCCTCAGTGGAAAGTTTTGTAAATAGAGCTTATGGATTTAAGCCTGCTGTCCAGAGAGTGAGAAGACTTGAACTGTTAAAGAATCCTACTGACCATTGTTTATACTAATCTCTGGTTAGACTTTTGCTGTTGGTTGTTTAAAACCATTCAGGATTTTCTCTTTATCCTTGAGGACAATGGAGGATCTGTTTCTCAGGCATCCTTTAGCGTTCCTTTCACAGGTACTTCCGTCTTCTGAGATTGAGTCAAAGATCATGCTTGACCATGACTTCACTTAATTTTCATAGTTTCAATTTTTCCACTTCCGCTGTTTGCCTTAGGAATTCGCTACATAAGAGAATTTCATAAGTAATTGTGATTAGTCAAAATACAGTCAGTTTACAACAAATGTTTCCTTTATATGGGTCGTCATTGCTAGTATAAACCGTTGTTATTTAATTCTGTCTTCTTGCCTTAATTTTTCAATTATTTCTAAGGTTTTTTTCCAGCATGTTCAAGCTACCAGGCTATCCAGGTATTTACTATCATTTAATGAAGCTACTGTTGTTATCTTAAAAGACTGGAGACTGAGACTTGAAAGGTTTCAATCATTTGATGACTAACACTTGCTCAATATTATCTTATTTGATGGGCTGACAAAAATTATGTCAATATTTGAAGTTTTACAGATATAATAACCAGCAATCTATCATTCTAATACATAATTTGTAAACTGTTCCCACTTATCTCCTTTTCTCAATTGAGAAATTTTACACAACAAGAATATAGACAAAACATTTATTAAGATTGAATCAGAAAGAAAATTATTATAAAACAACTCTTTGGTATATCTATAATTTATTATTGATTAACTAGGAAGGTAAATTTTGACATGACTGATATTGGTGAGCTTGCATTCTGTTTAGTACAGTCCAAAAATAAAACTGACTCAATATTTACATGCTGAAGGATAATGGGAAAAAATATTAACATATTCATTTTCCATAATTAAATCTTTCTCTCAGAGCAGAAAACTTTATATGTTTATGAACACATGAAACTCAGTACTTTATAACATGTGATAGTCTGAAGTCTTATTGTGTGTTTTAGGTGGCATCCTCTGCCATTGCCTTGCTTGGTGTAACGTGATACAAAGGGGACAGGTTGCAAGTTCAGAAACAAGGCTGCAAAGTAAGGGATGCACCATTTCTGTAAGAATAATGTCAGGACTCGGGAGGCTGAGACAGGCAGATCTCCATGAGTTTGAGGCCAGCCTGGTCTACAGAGAGAATTCCAGGACAGGCTCTAAAGCTACAGAGAACCCTGTCTTGAACTGACTCCCCCCCCCCCCAGGAATAGTCTCAAATACCTAATTACTCATTTTATTTCACTTAACTTAGGAACACTCTGTGTTCAGAAGCCCTTTACTGGTACTAAATATGTTGCAACCCACTGCTGTAACTCAGAATTTAAGGACCTTTTCTTCAATGTTACAACATTGATCTTAGGTATGCTGTGTTTTGGATCAATCTCTGGAATTTATTTACCTTTGTGTTGCCTATTTTATAGATACAAACCCCATTTTTGTAGAGTATATACATTATTCTTACAACATGCCCATTATCCCTACAAATGGAGAGCTTCTGAAAATACATTTCTAGAAGGTCTCTTGGCTCAGGATTTGTTGAATGACTCTAGAACAAAGTGAAAAACATGCCTTTGGTTCTTAAAACACTGATCGAGTATATAGCTGGATCTTAGTCATATATCATAAATGTAACTAATTACTGCTCATTACTTTGCTCTCAGGAACTTTGTGTTAAATCTTGGATTAAGCTACCTCAACTAGATACTATTATTTTGATCACCACCACATGATTCAATCAACATTGCTATAAGATCAGCTATTTTTGTTATCTTCATAATTTATTCTAGATATTGTTGTTCAACAGAATATCTGCATAAAATGTATTTCATATGTATATAATGCAAATTTATTAACAAAAGGGAAGAGGTCACACTCATTGAGTGACAGAAAAGAGACCTACTGGGTTCAAACAAGCAATGACCCTCCTTAGGCTCCCGTGTTTGAACACTTGTTACCCAGTTGGTGTTCATATTTGGGAAGGTTGCAGCAGCTTTCTGCTGTGGAACTGTGTTAGAGGAAGTGAGTAGACAGGGCAGGCCTTGTTGTTAATAACCGAGTTCTCCTTCCTTTTCACTCTCTGCTTCCCTTGTGTAGAAGCAATATGATCAGCCAGTTCTCTGCTGCTGACCCCTTGCCTTCCCACCTCTTTTGCATGCATTTGGGTTTTTATGACTATTTCCTAGTTTGTTTGTTTTTTTTTCATTTTTGCTTGAAAAGGTATATTAGGGGAAAAATCTACGGTATCAAATATATCACAAAAAAAAAGAATTTGTCCAGCAAAAAACATAAGTACACATGAATGAAAGATCTAGCAATATGTGATTGCATCTTTCTTAAATCTTTGGCTAAGGCCCATGATCCTGTACAAGAGCATCTCCCTGTTTGTGACTGCAACAGAGAGCAACTACTATCCACAACATCCCTATACTCCCACCCCTGTTCTATTTAGGGCTCAGAAGCCTTGTCTGATATGCTTTGGTACTTTCTCCCTGTAGAAGACTGACAGGTCCAAAGGCAGATATAGGAAGGCTGAAGTATTTGTCTCTTTTAACCCATAGACCACTTCAAGGGAAGTTTCCTGCAAATTTTCTATGAAAATCTTTAATTTATTTCTCAGTTCCAAGACATCTCATTTCTGTGGTATTTCCTTAGTGTGGCTAAACCGCACTTCAAACTTTCCCCTGGCAGTAGTTCTCCTTCCTGGCAAAAGCTCAGTGCTGTGGAACTGACCTTGGCTTGCAGAGCCTACATTATATTCTTTCCCTAAAATACTGTGGTCTGAAACTAATGCACTGCTCCAAAGCTTGCCTTCCACTCCTGCAGCAAGTTGGTATCATTTATAGTTTGACATGGACAGTTAAAACTTAAATGCTATGAGAGCAAATCGACTAATGTTCCCCATGACTGTTTAGTTATTCTGTTGTGTGTTTTCTTTTCTGTTGCCATTATTGATTTTGATTTTATTTTTCCAGCAATGGCAAGGTACGTTGGAAATTCCTAGGCTGAAATATGGTTCAGAGGGTGAAGCCACATGCCACCTGATCTACTTTTGAATCTGGGGACCCGATGATAGAAGGGAAGAACTGAGTTCTGAAGGTAATCTTCTGAAACTAGACCCCACACACAACACACACCTCAGCATGAGGTCACTCATACAGATATACATGAAAATGATAAATTAAATTTAAGTACTTCCAGATTTGCAGTCAGATATTTGTGTTCCAATTCATCATCATAGTTAACAAGGTACATATTTGTTCTCCTCAAAAGAAGTTATTTTCAAACTTAGCACCTTTTAGCCCTTAGTTTTTGAGAATTTGGTAAAGGCAATACAGAGGACAAACTGAGAATCATAAAATACAATCCAATAAGTTAAACTTGCCACAATTATGTCTGCTGTGTGTTTGTGCACTGTGTGAAAATGTATTGCTGTGGTTGGTGTAGTAAAAAGTTGAATGGTCAACAGCTAGGCAGGAGGTATAGATGAGACTTCCGGGCAGAGTGAGAACTCTGGGAAGAACAAGGCAGAGTTCCCAGCCAGACACAGGTAGGAAAGGGAGATGCAAGATGGAAGAAAGGTACTGCCACACGACAGAATGTAGATTAACATAAAAGGGTTTGTATAAATTATAAGGCCTAGTTAGAAAAAAGCCTAAGCTAAGGCTATAATGAGTTTCTGTGTCATTATTATGGCACACAATGTGAAGACTTGGTTGTCCATGTAGGGCCTCAGAAAGTGATCTCTCTGGAAGACTAGGCATACAAAGGCATGGCTCTTTTAAAAGCCACTGCTGATGTGGGCTTCCTCTCTGTAGGCAGTGATTACCACTGATTAAAAAGGAAACTGCTTTGGGCCTATAGCAGGGCTGAATAAAGGTAGGCAGTGAAAGCTAAACTGAATGCTTGGAGAAAAAAGACAGAGTCAGGAGGAGCCATGTAGCTTCCCCATAGACAGATCAGGACAGAAATTTGCCGGTAAGCCAAACCATGTGGTGATATGTAGATTAACAGAAATAAGTATAATTAAGTTGTAAGAACTAGCTAGTAAGAAGATATAGCTTATATACCAAGCACTGATTTAATTAATACAGTTTCTGTGGGGTTATTTGGGGCTGAGCAGCCGGGATCAAACAGGTGGCCCTCTACAACATTCTGCTGTTGAGCAGATGGTGTTATAGGTAAAATGCCTGTGTCATCATGGATAGCAGCTTCCTAGAGCTAGGACAGCAAACACTCCAGCATCAGGCTAGGTTCTAAAGGCACCGAGGGGAGTGGAGCCAATGATCAGAGCTGTATAGCAGCTGGCATGACCAATAAAGGTTTGTCTCAAAAACAGAGAATGCTACAGACATGTAGCAAAGCTGTCCAGACTGAGAAAACCTTTAAACTGATACTGTAATAAATGGGAATAAGCAGACATGGAAAAGAATAGTTTAAAAATGGTAAAGTCTCTAAAGAAGGAGTATAGTCTTTTATATATAAACACCACATAGAGATGGAAAATACCCAGGGTGTCTAGAGCCTGTATAGAGCTTTGCTAACTTTGAATTTTTAAGTACAAAATAATAATAGCTGCTAAAAGACGTTGGGTTACAGAAATTGCTTAATTAAATGAACCTATATATCTTAACTTCAAAATGGAAGTCAGAAAATATGTTGTGTTTGGAGAGAGGTTATGCCTTTGTTTCCATAGGAAACAAAAAGTCTTCAAAATTAATGAAGATCAGATTTTATTATGGGAGACCTCCTGAAAATCTTGGTTACAGACATGAAAAAAAAAAACAAGAAAACTACAGGACTACAAACATATATGCTGATCTGTCTGCTATGGGAATAGCTCTGAGACTGAATAAGACATGATAAATCTTGTTGGCTACAGATTCCTCAGGCCTTAATATTACATGCCATCCTTTAATATGGCATGGATAGAGGTTTGGTTATACATTCCAAAAATCTTACAAAGTTGACAGATACTTTTTACCTGCTGAAACATTGAAACATAAAACAAAAAATCATTCTAACGGACTTGTGCACACTGTACGTTTAATACTTGTGTTAATACCGATATTAAACATTTTTGTTTTTTAGGAGAAAAGGCTCAGGACCATTAAAGATATGTTGTCCATAGGATCTAGCCTCTCAGAGCGCCTCTGCGGCAGCTTCCTCAAAATATTTCATCCTGAACAACTTCAAAGCTGCTAGCTGAGATTACAGCCAAGACTTCAGATAATCTTTACATTTTCCCAACACACAGAGGCTATATAAAAAATAATGCAGCTAGATCTCCCAGGACATGACCATTATCTCAATTTATTTAGGGTCTTCCAAAACTGCTATTGTCCCAAGACAACAGGAAGCAGTCTAGAGAACAAGACACCCATGCTCTCAAGAGGAGAGATGAGTAGTTTTGGGCATTGGTGAGTTATGCATGATTGTCATAATTTAGCGGTGTTGGTGACAAGTTCCTATTGGTCGTGGTCAGGAAAAAGGCTGAACAAAGAAAATTAGATTCATGTATTTCTTCCTAAAAGAAGACAGATGGAGATAGAAATCATGGGATAAAAGAGTGTGCTGTAGGGTCTACTTTTGAACAATCACTAGTCTCAAATATTTTATACTGGTTGGATTTTTGTATATTGATACAAATAGGTTATTTTGTTATACTGTATATGTGTTTCTACTCGTGTTTAAGCTATTGTGCCTATATAACTCTTTTAAAAATGTAATGTAAAATTTTAGTCCTTAAAAGCTGTTTAGGATAATCAAGAATAACAGAATAGTAGTTAGTCGTATAACTATCAAACTTATAGACATGGTAGGTATGTTTTCAAGGTCAAATAAATATATTTTAAAGAGATAGATGGTCTTCAAACACTTCAAAACCTTCAGAATGTAGCATTTTAAATATTTTAATAAGATAAGGCTTTTCATGATAGTGAGACACGTCTGCCTCTGGCAACACTAATCTACTTCAGGAAAGATGATGGGCAATGAAGAATCTCCATATGGAGTTGTTTTCTTTTTTTTTTCAAAAGTTAGCCACTGGACAAGAAACTGCCCTTTCCTTGACTGCAGACAATGTACTGTCTAAATTGATGAGAAGGACACAACTGAAGAGGACTGCTGAACTTTCCCAACAAAGAAGGGAGTCCTTCAAAATTCCTGCTTCACAGACTAGTCTGTCAGAAACTCTAAGCATGTAGAATGAAGATGGATGCCTTAATATTGCCGAAGAACCTTGGGTAACTTTCTAGGCAGTCAAATGTGCCTGTCATTTTTATAGTTCTTAAAACGGTTTACTCTACAGTTCCTGTTTACTTAGGTAATAGTGCATCCTTCTCTGGACTTTGGTGGAATTGAAGACTAGATAGTTAAAATTTTATAGTTTTCTTTTTTACAAAATTAAAAAAACTTACATAAGAAATGTAAGGTTTTTTTCTTTCTTCTCTTTTCTTTTATATTGATTTTTATTGAGATATAAAGTTTATATGACTGAAAATCTTAAAAACTTAAGTTGTTTCTCTAAGAAGATGTTTTAAGGTCTAAAAGATTTTTAGGATGGTAATACTTGTTATGATAAAAATAATTTAGGTATAAAACTTTGAACTCACTAAAATAGGATTGATAATACAGTACATTCTCTGAATTTGCTAAATACGAGTGTATTGGACACTGTGAATGTAGTTCTTGCTTGATAAGTGTTCTGACTGTATATTTATTTTAATATGTTAGTGTTAAAACCGTTCCCCTTTTTTAGACAAAAGGGGGAAATGTTGTGGAATATTTTTACAATGATTGAAGATATATTTGTTGCAATTAGTATAATTAAAAGCTGAACATCTAATATTTAGGCAGAAGTTATAGGTGGGATTTTAGACAGACAGAGAACTCTGGGAAAAAGAAGGCAGAGTCATTAGCCAAACATGGAGAGGTAATTTGAGGTGCAAGATAGAAGAGAAATAACAGATTAGTGTAAATGGGTTAATTTAAGTTATAAGAGCTAGAGAGAAAATAGATTAAGCTACAGTCAAACTTTTATAATTAATAATAAATCTCTTGGTCATTATTTGTGGGCTGGCAGTCCAAAGACAGTCCAAATACACACCCCAGATAAATAAAAAAAATAATTCATATTATTTCCTTTTCCCTGATTTCATGTGTGATATGATTTAAACTTGTGAAAATTTGAAAATTGCTATAATCTGGACATAATATTTGTCTTTCCTTAAAATCTGTGTGCTCAAGCTCTAATGCACAATGTGGCTGCCATGAGGATAAAATTAATTGATTCAACTTTGATGGAATTGTAAAAATGGGGCACTTATCCTTGAATATTAGTGCCATTAGAAAATTCTCTTTTTCTCACTCTTTCCTGTATCTCCCCCCATCTCACCTCTCTCTGTTTCTCATTATATGAAGGCACAGCAAGTATAGGATCAACTACTAGCCAAAATCAGCTCCACCAGCAGAAAGGAACCATGTTGGCCTCTTTGATCTTGGCATACTCAGTCGTCTGAATTATGAGATACAAAATGTTCTGTTTAAACCACTTAGCCCATGATATTTTGTTCTACTATTTGTCACTTACCAAGGCAACCTGAGAAACAGAATGTGATATTTACTGGAAGCTATTATACCCCAGAACCATGAAATTTTAAGAAAACACGTATTAACTCACAAAATGCTTATATAATAACCATATGGAATAAAACTCATACTGGTACATTCACAATTGAGAATAAATAGGACGAGAAATTGTAAACAAGGCATCAAAAATTTCATAATTTGCAATTGAATAAGCAGATGGATTTTCTGTTATTATAAACTTTTAGCATGAAATAGCATAGCTGTTTTAATATTTCTGTGCAATATTCCTTCTGTACATTACTCTCATTAGTTAGTAAGGAACTGACTGGTCAGTAGCCAGGCAGGAATTATAGGTGGAACAGCCAAATTGAGGAAGAGTAGAGTCAGTGAGGACACCAGTAGACTCATGGAAAAGCAAGATAGACATGCTTTACTGAGAAAAGATACCAAGCCACATTGCAATGTATGGATAAGAAATATAGAAAAATTAAAAATGTAATAACTAGCTAGTAATAAGTCTGAGCTATCAGCCAAGCATTTATAAATAATATTAAATCTCTATGTTGGTTATTTGGCAGCGAGTGTTTCAGGACAGGAAAAGTCTGCATACATTATCTAATTCTTGAAGTCAGTTTTTAGCCCAGGTATTTTGGGATTATATGCCTTCTGAAGGCTCTGGAGATTATTACTGTTGTGTTCATCCACTCTTGTGGCTCTAAGAGGTTTCTATCCAGAGCCTCCAGTCTCATCCTCTATCTTCATCTTACCTTTTCATTGTGTCCGTCCCGGTTTTCCCTTTGCTGTTATCTTCTGAGGATATCTGTCACCTACCTTAGCACCATTTCATATGCTCCTGTATGACCATATCTCAGCATCTCCAATTAATTACACAGTCTATAAAAGAGAATATCTTCTCATGTTCTGAGAATTAAAATGGATACATTTCACTTTGATGTTCCTACTCACCCCAATATAAGGGCAGTGTTTGGAATCAGACTGTTCTTTTTGTTGTCTTGTATAAATTTGTCAGTTAGCTTCTTTTCTCAGACCATCTACTGAAAAGATGCAAGTTTCTGATCTGATAAAGACTATTATAGAGAAGAAAAGATGCTACTACACATACTTATGGTGGGTTGACATGTTTATAATAATACTCCTATTTAACTGGGGAACTTGAATAAAACCCCCTTATAGATTTCAGACTTATAGGCAGAGTGCCACCCCTAACATTGCAGTATTTTAATGAAAAAACAATATTATCCACATCAATGGTATGTTAAATATTAGACAAGAGTCTATATGCTAGCATTTTTACAGGGTTATTTTTGTGAGATTTTTATACATTTTGGAAATTAAGTAGAGACGTGTTCCTGCTCACAGTAAATGCTTACTGAAGTGCCCAAGAGGTGTCATACATCCTTACTACAATTCTCTCTCTCAAACAATCTATTGAAAATATTCTCTAAGTTGCTGTTGCTTTTTAGTCAGTTTGAAATTATCTTAGGTATAATATTGAAAAATAATGTAATATAAAATTGGAGTATACACACACACAGGAAATTACAGGAAAAAGTTATAAAGTTTCCTCAGTTTTCATTTATTCAAATTCTGCTAATTATTATGTTGTCATTAACCATGTACTTTATATGTACTGTTGCTATTGTTAACTGGGATGAAGTTTCTGACCTTCTAAATTCATTGAAAATTTGTTTCAAACTCTTTAAAAGTGTCTTCAAATTTGGTTCATCCATCCCTATGTTAAAATAATCTTTCATTCTACAGAATCTGAAGAAAATATAACTAGTAAATCCAAGGCGTAGTTGGTAGATATGCATAGTAATCCCCATATGTATTTCATTATTGATAATTGAAGTCACATTCTGACTGTTGATTCTTTCATTTTTAATCAAGAACATCTTTTATCTCTGAGCATAATGATCATGGGCAGTGATAACACTTGACAGAACTCAGCTCTCGGGGTTTAAAAAGCTGTGGAAATATCTCTAATGAAAGACAACAGCATTCATGTTGAGAAACGGCAAGGGACCCACTTATTGAGAGCGTGGCAAGTAGAACTTCACTGTCCGTAGGCTGAGAATGCCCCCCCCACCAGGTGAAATGGATGAATCATAATGCCATTTCCAGAGTCATGGAGCTCTATGGTAGGTTTTCTTTTCTTTCCTAACCACAGTGTATATGCCATCCTGTACCGGCAACTTTACGTGTGTTTGTTACATGATACTTGTTCCTTGCAGTTTGATAAACATTAACATTCTTATGATGTATTTTTTTTTTCTCCTAAAATGTTCTCAAAGAAACTAGTATGGAAAACACTAATGTTTGGAGAACATGAAATCCATAATTTATTAAAGTTGAATCATCAAATTTGGATTCTGGTAAAAGAAAATAATATGTCAAACATTGAAATGAATTCATGGATAATTGTGAGTAACATGTTAAACATTTTTTCAATTTAAACAATTGTATAAGGGAGTAATTGACTTGAAGAGTTGGCCACACCTTACCTATAGCTCAGTAACTTGCTGTGTGTGATTGAAACCTGTGCTAATGTACGAGGTACCTGTGCACATGTCCAGTTAAAGATAATGAAATTGGCCGGGCGGTGGTGGCACACACCTTTAATCCCAGCACTCAGGAGGCAGAGGCAGGCGGGTCTCTGTGAGTTTGAGACCAGCTTGATCTACAGAGCTAGTTCCAGGACAGGCTCCAAAACCACAGAGAAACCCTGTCTCGAAAAAACAAAACAAAACAACAACAACAAAAAAAGATAATGAAATTGCTTTGGGGGACATATCATGAGATATTATGTAGCCTTAATTTTGTCCTCTGAATCAAAGTATAATATTAAAGTATTCTGTTCCTGCAGGGTTCGTTAAGTCAGGAGAATTAATGTGTGCAAACACCTACTAATCAACTACTTCACAGCTTATTGGACAGAAAAGATAGGGATTGGATACTTCAATTTAATAGAAAATCCATCTTTGAGATGAAAACTCACAAATACAAAGCATATAATTTAGTTTAAAAAACCACAAAATCATTTTCAAAACTATATAAATATAATAACAAAATCATGATAGATTAAGCTGTGCATTTTAGTGACCTTGATAGTGATATTTGATATGTGATGACAATCTTATCTGTGGCCCTTTTCAATGCATGCAAGTTTTATCTATTTCCCCAAAGTTTTCCTAATAAATGCTGTTTGCCTCTAAATGTACTGTCTTGTTAAATGTCGGTGAAACAAAACTGCTTGTCACTCTTCCTTGTGGAGCTCAGGGCAGAATCAAGACGATGCAGGACCAGTGTTCACAACTGGCAGCTGCCTCTGTTGGTGTTGTTCTCAGCCCCTTTACCAGCATTTCAAAAGAAGACATCATCTCTTCTCAAACATTTTTTCAGATGTATTCTGTAGCTTTTCTGTTGAAGAAAAATGTTTACATTTACAAATTTACTTTAATATTGATTGGGTGTGGTGGCTCACACCAATAATTCTACCATTTAGGAGGCAGAGGCAGGCTAATCTTCATGTTCCAGGTTAGTCTGATCTACAAAGTGAGTTCCAGAATAGCCAGGGCTGTTATAGAGAGAAATCCTCCCTTGAAATAAGGTCCAAATCAGGAGCAGAAGGAGAGGGAGCAAGAGCAAGGAACTCAGGACCGCGAGGGGTACACCCACACCCTGAGACAATGTGGATGTTCTATCGGGAACTCACCAAGGCCAGCTGGCCTGGGTCTGAAAAAGCATGGGATAAAACCGGACTAGCTGAACATAGCGGACAATGAGGACTACGGAGAACTCAAGAACAATGGCAGTGGGTTTTTGATCCTACTGCACGTACTGGCTTTGGGGGAGCCTAGGCAGTTTGGATGCTCACCTTACTAGACCTGGATGGAGGTGGCGGTCCTTGGGCTTCCCATAGGTCAGGGAACCCTGATTGCTCTTCTGGCTGATAAGGGAGGGGGACTTGATCGGGGGAGGGGGAGGGCAATGGGAGGCGGTGGAGGAGAGGAGGCAGAAATCCTTAAATAAATAAATAAATTTAAAAAAAAAAGAAATAAGCAATCCCCCAAACAAACAAACAAGGCCCAAATCACAAAAAACTGTATTATTATCAGCATATCTATTAATCTATAAATAAATAAGAAAGCATGGAGGAATTAAATGTCAATATTCTTTATACTTTATGCTTCCAAAATTATGTCTTTTGCCTAAAAAGTAACTTTTTTCTTACCTGGACAATTACATTCATTGTCCACTTTTGCTCACTATAGAGTAAACTTTTATTGTGGTTCTTACATAGATGCTGTATTCCTTAGTATGAGCAAATGTTCACTGACCATTTTCTAAATGGTTAAACAAATATTCCTAAATAGGATTGTCACCTGGCTACATATTTAATGTATATTCCAGCACTCTACGTCATTATCATTTTCTTTAGACACCTTTTCTTCATACCATTATGTTGTTTCAGATATGACCTTATTATTATTATAATATCAATTTATCCAGGATTGACCATGTATTGAACCCACAATTTTATATGTGTCATGTTGAAATTGGCATATATACTTCTAATAGAAAGTTCTAAGTAGGACTATTTATTTCTACCACCATATCTAAGCCTGCTCAACACTCTCTCCCACTTAAAAACAATTAAGACCATCAAATAAGCATCCAGTGCTACACTACTTTATTTCATTCTCCTAATGTCTTATTAGCAGAGCTTAGAAGTCTGCTACCAGCCAACTTTTCTGCTGGTGCCATCTCAAGTTAAGACTAGCACACTTACTATTTCAACCTGTTGGTCTCCTTTGAACTTTTTATTCCTCAATTTGTAGAATTTATCTTTGAATCTTCAATCATTGTCTTCTGTGCCTGCCTCCTCTTTCCCTCTGACCCCCTTTCACTCATTTCCTACTCTGTTCTAACCACGGGAATGATCTGTCATTGATCAATCCAATGGTATCTTACCCCGAGCTTTATAGTATCTCCCTACATTCTTCTCTATGTCTATATGAATTTGCTTTGCTAAATGCAGCATGAACCCCACCAAACTCATTCTAGATACTCTTCTTAGTTTGCTTGACACACAGAATCATTAACCAAGCGGCTTCTTATTTATATGTATGTTAGTTTTGTCTATTAGACGTGGATTCCTAATGTGTTTATTAAATTTTAATTATTCTATCTTTTTCTTTTTGTTTTGTTCTTTTAAAGGCAGGGTTTCGCTGGGTAGAAACTTGCTCTGTAGACCAGGCTGGCCTCAAACTCACAGAGATCCACCTACTTCTGCCTTCTGAATGCAAGGGTTAAAGACGCTACCATAATCAGGCTTTTTTTTAAAGTTTTATTTATTTATGTATATGGATGTTTTGCCTACACATATATCTGTGCAACACATGCTGTGACCCCAGAGCCAGATAAGAGAATCAGATATGCTGGGTATGGAGTCACAAATTGCTGTGAACCATTCTAGATGCTGGGCATTGAACCTCAGGGATCTGAAAATGTAACAAGTGCCTTCAGCCACTGAACCTTCTCTCCAGATCCCCTCTCTTTTTAATTTTCAAATATTTTTATGTGCCTAAGTATTTTGCCTGCATATAAATTAATGTACCTCTCAGGTACCTGATGCACATAGAGGCATAAGAGCTCCTGGAACTGCAGTTGCCTATGGTTGATACCTGCCCTGTCGGTGCTGGTAATTAACCTGGGTCCTCTGGAAAACAATCAGTGCTCTTAACTCCTGAGGCATCCCTTCAGCCCCTTTAATTATTTTATTCTTATTGTAAAGCATTTACAAGCCACAAAAAGTAAAATAATAATCTTAAAATATTGTGAGATACTATATATTAATTAGATGATATTTGAACTTTGAATTAATTGATAAAATTGTTTCAGTATCAAGATTAAAATGGCAACATATGTAATATTTTGGCACTATTACTCTAGGTATACTGATGGAAATTTCTGTTACATTATCACCACTCTTTCAATACAAATTTTAGTCTTAGGCTTACTCTAAAATAATCACAAGTGAATAAAAGAGAAAACACATCATGACGCTGGTGTGCTTGTACGACATTAGCAACATTCTTCAGTTTTGCTGCAATTGCATTGTCATCGAGTTGTCTGGAGGAAATTTCAGTTGCATCAACTTTTTCTTCTTATTCTAGCATATAATTTCTGTTTCTGTTGTTTCTCTCTCAGGGGTGAGAATCTCATAGTAAAAACAATATGCTCACTTAGCTCATAACTTCACACTGCCTTTGTTAGCCAGTGAGAAGGAATGGAACTAGAGAGATTTCTCCCTGATGCCGTCACGTAGAGCTATCCTCATACAATGATGACTGTCTCTGTAGAATGTAAAAACTACACACATGCAAATAGTTAGCACCAAAAGAAACATGGATTTCAATTATAATGATCATTGTGTGGGGTATTGTGCTTTTGATTAAGTCTCTTATTAAGAAAGCAAAAATTAAATTCAACAAAAAAATATGAAAATGATTAGAAAACAAATATAGTCCCTGAAGAAGTCATAGGGAAATCTTTACTTTCAAGAGCACATTAGACAATTAAAGCCCCAGAGGAGGTTACTGAGACAAGACAGAAAGGTTGAAAACTATGGGGGAAAAAAGGGAAAGAGTATCCTCATTCTAGAGCTTGGGGGAAGCTCTTTGACCTCTGAGAATGAAGAATTCCAATGCAATATTTGCTGAAAGTCTTTCTTGACCTCTGAATAGAGAATTCGAAGCCGGGCGATGGTGGTGCACTCCTTTAATCCCAGCACTCGGGAGGCAAAGGCAGGTGGATCTCTGTGAGTTCGAGATCAGCCTGGTCTACAGAGCTAGTGCCAGGACAGGCTCCAAAGCCACAGAGAAACCTTGTCTCGAAAAACCAAAAAAAAAAAAAAAAAAAAAAAAGAGAGAGAGAGAGAAAGAATTCGAACACAATATTAGCTGAATACTTTTTTTCTTTCTCAGATATAATCCTATAACTCCAGTGACTCCCGGCTTAACCTTGTCAAAGTACAGTCCCATCTATGACACCTCAGGAATATCTTATGATTTATAACAGAAAGATAACAATAAAAAATCATTAGCAACCTTTCATGATAAAACTTGAGAGCTACCAAGATGGAATACATTGCTAACCTTAAGACATCACATTATACACAATCCCTTGAGAAGTGTACTCCTACACTTAGGTATGTCTTTCACATTTCCTACATTGTTTCATACTTCAGTGCCATTAAATTATTCATTGTGTCAAATTCTTATCTAGCTGAGTTGAGGTCCCTAAAAAAAATCAATGCATATCTCAGGGTTTTGTGAGCAACAGTATAGAGCTGTCTCCATTCCTAAGTGGAGACAATGCTAAAATATAATGCAGCATTTATAAAATGATGAAGTCTCCCATTTTAGTCTCTTTGTCTTTTGCCTTTTAATATAAAATTATGCTACCTGATGCCTATGCCTCAATATTTACTCAAGGATGGAACCATAAACTTTTCTCTGTTTAAGAGAAACGTGTGTGTGTGTGTATACACTTAATCTCTCACCTGTTTGACTATGACAGCATCATTATTTATAAAAAAAAAAAGCAACAAAAATCCAGTGAATGTGTATAACACCACTTGGTGGGAAGCCTGAGAAATCTGAGTGTAGAGCAGAGTCTTTCTCTTGGTATATAAACCCCAAGGCAGCTATATCTATCCATTAGAAATTTCCTAATTACTGGAGAATTCAAATTTAGAATATATGGGCCTGCATGCTCTTTAAACACTGCATGCTTGATTTAACTGTCCAAAATTAGTATAGAAGTAGATTTCCATTTAATTGGTTGTTTTGGATGAAATTAGTAAATAGATAGAACAAAAGCTATAAAACGATATCTAGGCCCAGGAGAGTATGGGCAGATGGACCAAGATGCCCTCAGACCTCGTTAAGCAGAAGCATGGAGCACTTGACACTCAGGTTAAAGCACTTGGCCACGGAAAAAGATGAACTAAAATTGATGTCTATACTATAGTTGCAGTTTTCTTTGTCTTGGGCTCTCTGCTGAAGCTCATTATTATTAGCAGAACTGGAGTATTTATTTTTTTCTATAACATCAGGGTGGAAAGAGCTTTTTGAAGAAAGGAATGGGCTCCTGACTACTATTCGGGAGATGTACACCTGAGAATTACCCTACAAATATGTGCTATTACCCAGAGTTTCTTTAGGCCATGATCCTCAGGATAGAAAATCATTATTTTTTATTCTTGTCATACAAATATTAACTCAGCTTAGAAAAGACAATGGAAGTTTAAATAAAAGGGTTACATATATCCATGAGAGATAGATTTGTGGTTCTCTATAAACTGGTGGTCTGGACATACGTCAATAAATCATTTCTTTCTATATATGTCTATATTTTTGGACACACACATATATAAACACATACCCATAAATAGTTCTGCAAAAATGTGTTCTACAAACCTGTTACTTTGGATTAAAAATCTGACATGAATGAGATTGCAGAAATTATTACTAGGTAGTCCTGACATGTAATGTTCTACATTTTAGCTCTACAGTGGTGATCTAGATGAATTTATTTCTTTGGAGTTATGTTTTCTATTTTGTTTTATATCTACTCTTCTTGACTGAACAACTTTACTGGCAACTTTTATGTCTTTTAGTTTTAAAAAAAATCTTTGTATTTTCAGATTTTTGTTTTGATTTGATTTAAGAGTTAAAGAGTTAGCCAAGGTCAACTTGAACCAAGACAGCAAAGAAGGAGTGACCACTTCCAGGAGTATAATGATGTAGGTGGGTCTTCTGTCAATGTGTTAATTTTATTGGTTAATAAAGAAACTGCCTTGGCCTTTGATAGGCCAGCCCTTAGGTAGGCGGAGTAGACAGAACAGAATGCTGGGAGAAAGAAGCAGATTCAGGCAGTCGCCATGCTTCTTCTACCCAAGACAGATGGTAGTAAGAATCTTCCCGGTAAGCTACCACCATGTGGTGCTACACACATTAATAGAAATGTGTTAATCAAGATGTGAGAGTTAGCCAATAAGAGACTAGAACTAATGAGCCAGGCAGTGTATAAAAGAATACAGTTTCCGTGTAATTATTTTGAATATAAAGCTAGCCGAGTGGCAGGACGCAGCCCACCGCTCCTTTCTACAGTATTTATTGAAAAGAACAGTGGAAAAGTGTAGTAATAAAAACAATACTTTATTAACACCAAAGTATACATAGTTGTAACTGAGCTAGAATACAATTTGATGTATATCTGCACATCAAGTTCAGATGGATTTTAAAAGAATTTAATTTTGTTTGTTGAGTCTGCATATTAGTGTATGTTTGTGCAAGTTGTGATTCGAGAGGTCAACAGAAATATAGATTCCCTAGGGGCGTGGCAGAACTACAGGCAGTTGTGAGTTACTCTATGCGGGTGCTGAGAAACAAATTATGGTCATATGAAAGCGGAGAGAGCGCGCCTAACTTCTGTGCCATCTACTGGGCTTGACAAACTGACTTCTGATAAATTATCACTAACAAATACTGGAGAAAATACAATCTTATTAGGGAATGATGCTGGGAGTATTTCACACTTGCGAGCTGAAGTAATTAGACTTCATTTTCTGCAATTTACAAAAGATATATCAAAATAGATGAAAAATTTAACCATGAGCCCTGAAACCACGAACCTACTTTAGGAAAATCTTTGAAGAAGTGCTTTAGAGCACCAGAGTGGGCGGATTTCTTGGAGTAGATGCCTAGAGCACAGGGCAATGGGCAGACAGGTGCACAGAGCTGCATCAACTTGAAAGGCTTCAGTTCAGCGAATGAAACACCCACAAGACAGCAGAGACAACCCCCAGATAGCTCTACAGCTAAAGAGGGGCACATTTTCAAATTTATTAGGAATGCTAACAGCCCTACTAATGAGTAAACAAAGACATTAAAAATGGGAAATCATTAAAACATTCAGAAAGCATACAGGAAATAGCCATCAGTTATGGGAAAAAAAGTGTTTAACATCACCAGCTATCAGGGATCCAAGTCACAGCTTCAGTGAAATTCCTGCTATGTGTTCAAGAATGAATCAGCAAGGACAAAGTGACAAGTGTTGGCAAGGATGCAGAACACAGGAAGACTTGCATACTGTCTGTGAGATAAATATTAGGGCATGCACTATTGAAGGCAGTGTGGAGATTCTTCAGAATATTTAAATCTAATAAATGAAGCCAGTTTACGAAGAAACTCTACAGAGGTATATTTGTTGGGGCACTTTTCATAATAGGCAATGAATGGTACTGACCCATGTGTTCATCAGTGATGAATGGATGATGACAACATCACACACACACATATGCACACACGTGCACACACACAGACACACACACTCAATACAGAGAGAGAGAGAAAGAGGGGGGAAGAGAGGGGGGGGAGAGAGAGAACTGCCATAGATGTTAGGATTGACTCTCATTATGACAGCACAGATGGAATTGGGGATTTTGAATGTTCTTACTATAAATAAATGATAAATAAACCATTTAACCTGATTTAAACATAACACAGTGTGTGTATGCACTGAAATACCACATAACACCCTTTAGCCTATAGTTCTTGTTTAATATATCTTAAATATATTTAACTGAAGCACTTAAAAATATAGCAAAATCGCCGGGCAATGGTGGCGCACACCTTTAATCCCAGCACTCGGGAGGCAGAGGCAGGCGGATCTCTGTGAGTTCGAGACCAGCCTGGTCTACAGAGCTAGTTCCAGGACAGGCTCCAAAGTCACAGAGAAACCTTATCTTGAAAAGCCAAAAAAAGAATATATATATATATATATATATATATATATATATATATATACATATACATAGCAAAATCCAGAATTCAAAAACTCTTTATGCTTTTAACCTGCTAAAATTTTCAGTCAAAAATACTAAATTTATAATGCTATCTCTTTTTTTTTCTCCCTTACATTCTATTAGCAAACATTTATATGTGGATATTCATACCTTTAGACTGACCAATTGATAAATGATATGAAAACATTCCACTCAGCAATTTCCCTGGGAGAAAAGAAACAAAACATATGTGAATCCTATGTAAGTAGAAAAGACCTCGTGTACTATGGTTCTGTCCCTCAGATTCTTCTTGTGTTTTCCCCATTTCTGTCCTACCCGGCTTTGCCTGATCTGGAATCTTGTACTGGATTCCTGATTGCACAATTCTTCAGTAGTCACGGTCACCACCAGGAATCATGAGAGGGCGCTATTATTAATAAGCCACCCTGACTTCCATTGCTAGGTTTCATGGTCAAGAACACATATATAATATATTGTATTAGTCGCATACTTCCTTGTTACTTTAAAAGTGAGTTTAAAACTTACCCCACTGTACTGATAACGGTCAATACTATTGTTTAATAATTCGAAAGTGTCCCCATGTCTACACTATAACAACTCAATGCCCTCTTTCAAAATGTATTATTCTCCTTCATTGACTCACGTGTGGTGAGCTACGACTTTGCCACATAACGGCAGCCCTAGTCTGTGTGCTTCAATCTTTCTTCTTAAATTGATATACTAAGGAATTTCAAAGCACTCAGAAACCTGTGATGATTTTCCCCAAGCAGTCCTTTTAACAAATCCTTTTGTTAGTCATAGCTAGGAACCTGCAATTTGCAAATTATTTATCACAAACTTTCATAGACATACCGCCACCTGCTGGTTGCTCTGCATATATACTTGAAGCATCCTAACGTGGACTGGTCGGATGTGGCCATTCAGAGTTCAATGATCCTCCTTTTCATTTCTAATCAGGATTTCAAATAATCTTTATAGGAATGCGCTTGTGTCAGTATTTACTGACAATACAATACTTTTAAACCAAAACGTATACCTTTTATATATGACTTTGTATTCCATTCGACATTTTGGAAGAATGAACACTTTGGTAACACTAGTGAAATATGTAGTCAGTTTATTGTAAACACACGGTGCATGGCCAGTTGACTTCCAGGAGCCCTAATCACTTTAATCACGTTATGGTTTGCAAGTTATGATATTCCTGCAGCCATAACTTTCCAATAGCCTTAATAGTGGGTGTAAATACAGAGGACAGTGGGAGGCTGTTGAGGTGAAGGTTTTACAATCAGCATAGCAAAACAATGTTAAGTGACATTTACTGGAAATTTCTTCAACTTAAAAATAAATTTAATTACCCAAATCTACTAAATGGAAGGAAATTGAAGTTCATTTTAAAGTTAAACTGGTCCTATGTAATGACTTGTCATAAATTAATATGTCATCATCTCAAAATTGCAAACTATTCTATCCCTTTACAGCAAATTCAGTGATGATTGTACATTTAATTCTAAATGGCTTTATGCAAAGGAAAATGCACATAAAATTCATGCGATTTGAAAACATAAAATGGCCCAGTTCGATTGTGTTTGTGTAGCTATACAATAGCACATATTGTTAGAATACACCTAAAATGAAAAGTATTCGAGATATTCCAAAGAGCATCGTTTATTATAAAATATGTTTAAAAAGTTGAAAATATATGATGCTGATATGTCTGCTGTTACTTAACACAAATATGAGAAGTATTTCCAAATAGATTTGAATAACCATGTTATGAATAAAGAAACAGCAATATTCTTAATCATATATTTCAAGGTTCATGTAATTCCTGGGGAAAACAAAACCTACCCCATGTTTTGAACAGACTGTCATTTAAATACTGGATGCCATCCCCTACTGTATATCCTCTTACACAGAACTTAGAGACACTCTGACCTGAGGAGGAAGAGAAACCAACAGTTTCACTTTTCTCCCTTGAGAGGCACCACTGTAGATGGATTCCAATTTATAGCAACCATATGCTCGCTCTTCTCTGCGACAGCTAAAATATCACATTCTTATATATTTTTCATAAAGTTGACCAGAACAATTTATAACTGATTTGTTATTTTTATGTACATATCATGTAATATATATATATATATATATATATATATATATCATACTGTTTTTCTTTAGATGTGATCAGCTGATATTTGACCAGCATATTATTATTTTTTAATTAAGTAGTTTGAGAATGAATGTCTTGTCTTTAATAACATACAGAAAGTTGACTTTTTATCTTGAATTTCTAAATATGTTTTAGAAATCCTTGTTTTTACAAAGTGATGTTAAAAGTATTCAGATTAGGATCAAACAAAATCTTACACTTTCACTTTTTCCCAGCAATTTACTATCCCACAATTGTTGTCTACTCTTCATTTAAAGTGAGCATTGTTCCCTCTTAACACTGAGCTACTCTTTTTAATATTTGAATTTTCTTTTATTTTTCTGCTTTTTAAAAACTTTAATTTTATTTTTTACAAAATTATCTTTTCTCACCATACATAACAATCCTAGTTCACATTCCCTTCCCTCCTCCCTTTACTCCAAATTTCCTCCCCACCCCACCTTTATCCACTCCTTGGAGAGGGTAAGGCTTCCCATGGGGAGTCAACAAAATCTAGCACATTGCTTTGGGGAAGATCCAAGGCCCTCCCTACTAAATCTAGGCTGAGCAAGGTATGCCTCCAAAGAGAATGGGTTCCAAAAACCCAGTACCAACAGTAAGGATAAATTCTGGTACCACTGCCAATGGCCCTGCAGTCTGCCCCAGCCAGACAACTGTCATCCACATTCAGAGGGCCTAGTTTGGTTCTTTGCTGCTTTCTTCCCTTTCAGGCCAGAGTTGGTGAGCTCCAGTTAGCTCAGGTAAGCTGTTTCAGTGGGTATCTCCATCATGGTCTTGACCTCTGTACTCATATTCTCACTCCTCCCAATTTTCTAGTGAACTTTGGGAGCTCAGCCCAGTGCTCTGCTGTGGGTCTCTGCCCCTGTCTCCATCAGTTGCTGGATGAAGGTTCTATGGTGATATTTAAGGTAATTATCAATTTGACTACAGGGCAAGGCCATTTCAGGCACCCTCTCCACTTCTGTTTAGGGCCTTGGCTGGGGTCATCCTTATGGATTCTCTAGTGCCAGGTTTCTTGCTAGCCCCATAATGGCTCCCTCAATCAAGGTATCTCTTTCCTTGTTCTCCATCTCTGTCCTTTCTCCTTCTCAACTATCCCATTCTTTCTACATGTTGATATGCAATTATGCCATGCCCATTTGCTGAATGTTATTTCTTTTCTTCATTGTATAATTTTAGCTTCTTTGTCAAAATTCTCTTCTTCATAGGTGTGAAGATTAATATCCGAGTCTTTGATTTGATTCCATTGGGCAACCTGTCTGCTTATATGCCAGTACCAGGTTGTTTTCACTTCTTTAGCTCTATAATAAAGCTTGATGTCAGGGATGATGATGCCTCTAGAAGTTTCGTTATTGTACAGGATTGTTTTGTCTATTTGAGGTTCTTTGTTTTTCCATATGAACTTACATATTGTTCTTTCGAGGTCTGTGAAGAATTGTGTTGGGAATTCGATGGGGAATGTATTGAATCTATAGATTGCTTTTGGTAAGATTGGCATTTTTATTATGTTGATCCTATCCATACAAGAGCATGAGAGATCTTTCAATTTTTTTGTATTTTCTTCAAAGTCTTAAGGTTCTTGTCGAACAGGTTTTTAATTTCTTTGGTTACTGTTACCCCAAGATACTTTGTTATTTGTGACTATTGTAAATCATGATGTTTCTCTGATTTCTTTAGTTATTCAGCAATTAGTATTGTTGTTGGATTCCAACTTTAAACCATAGTGATACAATAAGATACAGGTAGTTTTTCCTATTATTCTCAGATTTGATGTTTTCATGGTGTCCCATTTCTCGGATGTATTGTGTTAATAATTTGTTGAATTTAACATTTTCTTTGACCGATGAATCTGTTTTCTCTATACTATCTTCAACACCTGAGAGTCTTTCTTCCATCTCTTGTATTCTGTTGATTATGCTTGCCTATGAAGTTCCCATGTGTTTATCCAGATTTTCCGTTTCCAGAATTTCCACTGTTTGTGTTTTCTTTATTGCCTCTATTTCAGTGTTCAATTCTTGCACTGTTTGAACTGTTTGTTACACCTGTTTCACTGCTTTTTCTTGGTTTTCTTTAAGAGATTCATTGATTTCTTCCAAATTTTTGCTGGTCTTTTCCCTATTTGTTTAAGGGAATTTTTCATTTTCTCTTTAAAGGTCTCCATCATCTTCATAAATTTACATTTAAAATAGTTTAATTCTGCTTCTTCTGGGATAGGATGATCAAGTCCTCCTGTTGTATGACCACTGGGTTCTAGTGTTACCATGTTGCTTTTTAGAATGTTGACTAAATTCTTGCATTGTTGCCTACCCATCTCTTCCTCTATTGGTACTGGCAGTGTCTTTGCCTTTTGGTTCGATCCTTGCAGTTGCTGTCTGTGTCTTCAGAAACTGTTCTTAGTCTGCTCTGTACTGTCACTGTCTGTGTCTCAGGGAGCCACTGAAGTCTCTCTTGGTCCACTCTGTACAGTCACATCCTGTGTTTTAGAATTCTTCTGAGGTCTTGGGGGATAGGTGGATTTGAGGGCAGAGTGGGACTTGTAACTTACAGGGTCTGATGGGTGGGGTAGGGGGGTTGGAGCAATCTACTTGCAGGAAGCTTGCTTGCTGGTTGACTAGAGAAGCTGATGCAGGTTGAGGAGGGGCTCACGGTTTTGCTTCAGCACCAAGGACTTGAGAGTGAGGTGTCCAGCTGAGTGGGTAATCATTCACCTGTTGGTCTATTCTGTGTAGTCACAGCCTGTATTTCAGAGTTCCTCTGAGGTCATGGGAATGGAATAGGAGGGCTTGGTGGCAGGGGGAGAGGGTATTGTAGCTTACAGAGTACAGTCAATTGGGTGGGGGTGTTCAAACAGCCTACCTGCAGAAAGCTTGTCTGCTCGCTGTCTAGATAGGCTGAGGCAGGTGGGGGAGGGCCCTGGAGTTTTGCCTGGTACCAAGGGCCTAGAGAGTGAGGTGCCCAGCTAGGTGGGTAATTACTCACATCTTGATCTGCTCTGTGCAGTCATAATCTGTGCTTCAAAGTTGCTCGGTGGTGGCGCACGCCTTTAATCCCAGCACTCGGGAGGCAGAGGCAGGCGGATCTCTGTGAGTTCGAGACCAGCCTGGTCTACAAGAGCTAGTTCCAGGACAGGCTCCAAAGCCACAGAGAAACCCTGTCTCAAAAAAAAAAAAGTTGCTCTGAGGTCATAGGTGAATTGAGGGTTAAGGGGCAGAGAGGAACTTGTAGCCTACAGAGTTCAATCGATGAGGTGGGGGTGTTGGAGCAGCCTACCTTCAGTATGCTTGCGCTGGCTTGAGGTACTTTTTGTAATAATTGGTATTATTTGTAGCAATAAAATGCTTATATTATTTAATTTTATTCTCTCAGGTGTTATAAAAGATTTAGAAGACAGTGTGAACCTGAATTGGGAAGCAGAGAATAGCTTCATTTGGATATTACCACGCCCATCTACTTTATATGACACCTTTTAAAAATTAAATTGGCTCTCATTCTCTGTGGAGGAGTTCATAGACTATACATTTTAGATTCCAATTTTAGAGTAGAACATAAAATAGAATTCATGAGAAAAATATTATTCTCCTGAACTCGAATATTTACACTTTACAACTCTACAAGCTCCATAGCCCATTGTTCTTTTATCAAACAAGATGGCTTAGCAGGTAAAGGCTCATACACTTACCTGCCTGAATTTGACATCCTGGAACTCTCATAATGAAAAAAACTTCACAGCTGTCCTTTGGCTTCCACACTTTCTGCACATCAAGTGTCTGTGTTCTTGCATACACATGCTCAAATTCATACACACACACACAACACCTTTACACAAACATACACACACGTAAATAATAACAATAACAGCAGGGCTAAGTCATTACCTCAAGCTCTATATCTTCTTTTTATACCCTCCACTTAATTATTTTCCTGATCTTTTTGGTTAGGTCAACATTTAATGATATTATAAATTATTTGGAAGGCACAAAATCTTAAATTTTTCATTATTCTTATTTGTCCGGTCATCATGCAATCATTAAATTTTTAATTCCACTATCCCTAGTTTTCTAAAATACTAACAATAAACAAAGTATGCTATTCATCAATAATGCTGGCATTTAGAATTATAACATATAGTTAAAAAAATCTTTAAAGGTTTTTTAAGTGTTCTAAATTCCTGGCTTGTTACTCTTGGGGATGAAGCACAATACAAAAGTAAGTCCTGGTATTCTCACTGTTAACAAAATTATGTCTTCCAAATATTTTTAGCAATGTTCTATGATTTGAATAACTTAAGTTTATGTTTTAATAATAAGGTACATTGAATTTAGTAGTATTTACAAAGAATTTCATCCTACTAGAGTAGTCAATGAGAACCTTAATTTAAAATTTATAGCTCTATAAAATAGTAGCCTCTCCTGATTTTACATGTGGATACTTCTTATTTAAAGACCTATTCATTGAGAATGATTGACAGGCAGAGAACAGATTCAAAAAACTTACAGGAAAAACCTTATATATGTGAACATATTAGTAAGCACCTTGTCTTTTTTTATTATCATTTCAGCTTCTATTTTAAATGTTACACTAAACATACACCTACATTTTCTTACATGTGTAAATTATAAGCTAGTGTTCATATATGAGGACTGAAGTTTTGTCTTCTGAGATTGGGTGATTTCCCTTAATATTGCACATTTCTTTTTTAAAAATTATTTTTCAAGTCGGGTTTCTTTGTGCCTCTCTGGGAACTTTCTCTGTAGACCAGGCTGGTCTCGAACTCTCTGAGATGCACCTGCCTCTACCTCTGAAGTGCTGGGATTAAAAGCTTGTGCCTCCAGTGCCTGACTAATATTGCACATTTCTGAATACAGCCATTTCTTGCAAATTTTGTAATTTTACACTTCCCTGGAGCAGCATAAATTTCTGTCTTACATATTTAACAGATTCTTATTACCTATTATTTTGCTGTTGAACAAGTATGTTGTTTCCACTTCCTTGCTATATGAATAGAACAGCACTAATCATGGTGTCTGATTATTTGTTTTTCTGCCAATATCCATGTCTTTGTTACTCTGCCTCTATAATATAATTTTTTAACATTTTTTTATTTTATTGAGAAAAGGAAAAAAAAGTTTCAGCCTCCTCCCAGCCTCTCATTTCCCCCCACTTCTCCCACTCCTCTCCCCCTCTCCCCACTCCTCTCCCCCTCCCTCTCCAGTCCGAAGAGCTGTCAGGGTTCCCTGTCTTGTGGAAAGTCCAAAGTCCTCCCGCCTCTGTCCATGTCTAGGAAGGTGAACATCCAAACTGGCTAGGCTCTCACAAAGCCAGAACATGAAGTAGGATCACAACCCCGTGCCATTGTCCTTGGCTTCTCATCAGCCCTCATTGCTCGCCATGTTCAGAGAGTCCGGTTTTATCCCATGCTTTTTCAGTCATAGTCCAGCTGGCCTTGGTGAGCTCCCAATAGATCAGCCCCACTGTCTCAGTGGGTGGGTGCACCCCTCGTGGTCCTGACTTCCTTGCTCATCTTCTCCCTCCTTCCGCTGCAAATGGATGGAAATAGAAAACACTATCCTGAGTGAGGTAACCCAGACCCAAAAAGATGAACAGGGGATGTACTCACTCATAATTGGTTTCTAGCAATAAATAAGGGTCACGGAGTCTACAATTGGCGAACCTAAAGAAGCTAAATAAGAAGGTGAACCCAAGGAAAAACATATAGTTATCCTCTTGGCTATGGGAAGTAGACAAAATTGCTGGGGAGAAAATTGGGATCCTGGGGGTGGGGTGCGATGGGGGTAAGGGGAGATGGGGAGAGAAAAGTGAGAAGGGGAGGATGGGGGGAACTTGGGGAAGCAGGATGATTGGGATAAAGGAAGGTTGGATAGGGGAGCACGGAAGCACAATTCTTAGTTAAGGGAGCCACCTTAGGGTTGGCAAGAGACTTGAACCTAGAGTGGCTCCCAGGAGCCCAAGGCGATGTCCCCAGTTAGTTACTTGGGCAGCTGAGGATAGGGAACCTGAAATGATCCTATCCTATAGCAATACTGATGAATTATCTTGCATATCACCATAGAACCTTCATCTGATGATGGATGGAGATAGAGACAGAGGCCCACACTGGAGCATTGGAATGAGCTCCCAAGGTTCCTCTATAATATAATTTGAAGTAGGTTGTTGTGCTGTCTCTGACTGAGTTTTTCCTTCATAGAACTGCTTTGGTATTTCTGGTTTTTTATGGTTCCATATAACACCCCCAAAATTACTTCACCCAACAAAATCCAGGAGGCATCTTGGAGAAGAACTATAACCATATTCCCAAATATTGTTTATAAATGTTTGTTTACATTTAAAGGGATATATTCTGTAGAGATTTGCATTGGTATGGATCTTGTTTAACAGATACAAACTTAAGGTCAATTTTGTTATACTGTGTATATTTCTGATCTTGATTAAGGTATTTTGTTTGTGCAGCTCATTTAAAAATGTAATGCATAATTAAGAAATATAGATTAATGGAGAGTCATCTATAATAGCCAAGCTTGTAGTCATGTTAGATTTTCTAGATGTACAGAAATGTATTTCAGATGGATATGGATTCTTCAAATCTTTCAAAGACTACAGAATATGGTATTTAAAGTGTTTTAAGAATTTAGGACTTTTCATGACAATGAGACACATCTTATCCAGGTAGCACCAATCTACTTCAAGAGAAAGATGGGCATCAAAGAGGCTCCTTATGAAGTTGATTAACCATTTGGGCAAAGAAAACTGCTCTTACTTGGACTGCTTAATGGTATGCCAAATGAACTGGACATGCAGGATCCACAGAAAAATGACTGCTGAACTTTCCTAAAGGCGAGATGATCCTTCAAGGTTCTTGCTTCATGAAAAAGTCTGCAAGACATTCTGCAGGACACAGAAGAAAGTGACTGACATATTTAAGAGCACCGGAACGAGCTCCCAAGGTCCCAATGAGGAACAGAAGGAGGGAGAACATGAGCAAGGAAGTCAGGACCGTAAGGGGCGCACCCACCCACTGAGACAGTGGGGCTCATCTATTGGGAGCTCACCAAGGTCAGCTGGACTGTGACTGAAAATCATGGGACAAAACCATGTCTCTGAACATGGTGGACAATGAGGGCTGATGAGAAGCCAAGGACAATGGCACTGGGTTTTGATCCTACTTCATGTTCTGGCTTTGTTGGAGCCTAGCCAGTTTGGATGTTCACCTTCCTAAATATGGACGGAGGGGGGAGGACCTTGGACTTTCCACAGGGCAGGGAACCCTGACTGCTCTTCGGACTGGAGAGGGAGGGGAAGGGGAGTGGGGGGAGGGGGAGAAGGGTGGGAGGAGGGGGAGGGAAATGGGAGTCTGGGAGGAGGCGGAAACTTTTTTTTCAATAAAAAATAAAAAAAGAAAGGTTAGTTATGAACTGTAACAGAAAAAAGAACATATAAAACAATTTTCTAAAACTTTTGTTTAATTAATAAATTATTTTGCAACAGTTTTAGATTTTTAGAGTGATTAAGCAGATAGTACAAAAAATTCCTATGCAAACATTGTCCCTAGACAAATACCTTCTTAAATTAGTGTGCTACATTATTATAAATATTGAACCAATATTAAAGAATTGTAGTTATCATAAAAAAGATTTAAATACAAAGGCAGCACACCCATACCCAGAAAGCATCCACTATTCTACTAGTCTTTGAGAAATCCTGATTTGTGAGCCTGTGCTTCCACTGATGATACTTTGAGATTTTGCCTCACAGAGAAGATAGTCAGTTTATGTTGCATTTTGAATGAAGGGCAAGATAGATATTTTGTGGTCACAGAAACTGACAGTAGCTTTGCCATTACTGTCTTTCTGTTATTTCTGAGCCCAGGTTAAACCACACTCATACATTACATTGATATTGTAGTAACCAGAATCTGTGCTATGAGTACATTTGTGGAAATTCTAGACACAAGGAAAAATGAATTGATTTACTGCCCCAAAGATAGTCATGGCCACAGAATCACTTTCGGCTAATGAAGATTACATACAATTGACATATGTGCCCATTCAATAATTTTGTTTATTTATTTACTTTGTATGTAAATAAATTTTATTTTCTATTCTGCACCGCTGTAATAAACATATATCCAATGTTTCTTTGTCATTGTAAAGTCCAGAGTCATTGTAAATGTTAGCAGAGTCTCTACTGGAATCCTAGTCATGTCTGTCTGGAGCCTACTCCAAAGTAAGATTACAGAAAAATTTTTGTGTGATATGGGACGCCAGACTCTACCTTGTTAGTGAGTGGCATGCTAAATTATGCCCAGCTCTGCATTTTTCCTCTATCTAAGACTCTTTGGCAGATATATGATGCTAATATATTTTTCTTTCCCTTCATAGTATGATAAAATAAGCAGACGAAAGAATCACTTAAATGTGGAATTTTGTTTTATGTCAGCAAAAGGAACTTTTATTTGCCACTAGTGTCTTTATCTTTATTAAATAACATTTTAGAAAACATTCATAATGTTATAAAATATTATGCTCAAGAATTAAAGTAATCTTGCATACCTTGTCTACACCCTGCTTTGAATTATGATGCTTAATTGGCTTATCACTAGTGTGAATTACCACTCCAAGTCCTGTTCAAAAAAGTGGGAGAAGTCCCTCATCTTGCTTTTATTGAAAAGCAAATATAACCAGATGTTAATCTTAGGAAGTTCTTGAGCCAATAAAGAATAGCCAAATCTCATGGGTTCTTCAAGAGTAACAGAAATAACATTCAAAGATCGGGTGAATATCTGGTGTTTATCTCAACCAGATATGTGGGAATACAGGGAAGAAAAATGGAGCAGCATTAATCTTTTTCTTCTCTGGAAATAGAGCTACCTGCTGAATTTGAATTTTGGAGTTCAGGATTACCTGAGCTAAAATTGCATCTCCTTCTACAGACTCCGAGAAAGCTACTACAAACTCGAGGCAAAGACTGTGCCATGATACCTGCTTTATAAATGGTGCACAAATGGCTGATGATGTGGAAGAGATTTTGAAATGGTCAGTGCTAATTGTCGTCAACTTGACAAGATGCAGAATCAGCCCGGGGATTAGCTGCTGGCATGCTTGTGGCAAACGATCCTGACTACATTACCTGATGTGGGAAGAAAGGTCTAGAGAGTTGCTGGTATTGCTTCCGCAGCCTCTGGGGATCCTAGCCTGATGGCGTGAGTAATGAGATTTGTGAAGTAGCATGTGTTCATCCTCTGACTCTTGATGGTCAGTGGGATCTGACTACCTCCAGAACTTCAAGCTCCTGCTGACATGACTTCTCTGCCTTGTGTTAGGTCTTGATGAAATCTGAGATAAGTCTCACTCAGTACCTGTGGCTCCCCTCAGCACCTTAAACCTCTTCCTCAAAGGGGCTGGGCTTCTGCTTCCTTCTCTGGCCTGCTCTCCATATATTTAGCCATTTTGGTTACTCCGGTCTCTCTGCCCCAGGGCTCCTCTTTTGATTTTCAGCTCCTTTCTTGCTGTCTCTTCCCTTCTCTCCTCTCATGGTCTGGTATAAGGGCTGGCTATATTTAGCCTTAGTTCTCCCCATTTCCTGATTCCCTTATATCTATAGTAAACATCTCCATATTTTAGGATTAGTCATTACTCCTTTTATTTTTTTCATTCACCATAATGGTCTGTACTTGGAGCTGTGAGTTAAAGTAGAACTGTTCTCTCTTAGTTACCCTTCTCAAAGTATTTTATCACAGCAACAGTAAAATAAATTAAGAGCGTTGCTTGTCCCCTTCACTTTGTTTACCTGTAGAATGAAAATCTTTATACTTTTCTAGCCTTGACCACTTATCCTGACAATGCATTTCTATGCTGCCTGCATACGGGGATGTGATACATAGAATTCTAAGTTGACCCCTGAAAATTTCCTGATTTGCATGCCCCAAATACTTCATCTTGGAAGTAAACAGAATCTATGAAAATGATGGTAAGCATATGGTTGAGAATGTGGAAATATACAAAAATTATCTCATAATATATGTTAAAAGTGAGGCAGAGGCAGGCAGATCTCTGTGAGTACGAAGTCAGCCTGGTCTGTAAGAGCTAGTTCCAGGACAGGCTTCAAGGCTATGGAGAAACTCTGTCTCTGATTTTGAAGACTTAAAATCTTTAGTTACATGTGATGCTCTTATGGATATAACATAATGAAACATTTTGCTTCGTACAGCTAACATATGCTTACTAAAAGAAGAAAAAAAATACCTTTACTCACTTGACTTTAAAGTTTTAAGAAAATGGAATTATCTTGTATCTTGGGATAGTTGATTTTGTAATTATATAATCTCTTAAAATTGAGAACAGATTATTGATCTGCTAGTTGTAAAGAACACCAATATTATATTATTTCAAGTGTCCTATGGTAGAGAGTAAGGGGCACCCTCTACAGTCTAAGGACAATAGTCTTACAATTCTTCACAAGAGTCATTGGCCAATAACCTAAAGTCTTCATCTTTGAGTGGGAATAGAAACTGGACCATGTCTTTACGGAAAGGAGCGGGGTAGTCCTTCTGAGAATCCACCTGCAACCAAACCAAACTCCATCTCCAGAACTGGGAGATAGCATGTGTGATTTGCTTCAGAGCAAAGAAAAATAATTAGAACATGTAGTTTCTGTGCTAAGAAGATCTTGGTGTTTGCTCTAAACCATGTGACACTTTGAACAGCTGACAGGGTTCTAAGCATGTCTACTCACCTTGCTATTATCTAAAATTAATAGGATCCATGCCAAGTTGTAATTTCTCTGTATTGTTGTCAACCATGAAAAATCTAAGTATATTTAATCTTTTGCACATGGACTTTGTATGTCAGTCATTTTTTTTAATGGAGGCCAGTCTTCATGTCACACTCAACCAATTACTTCCCACCCTCTAATTTTGGGCTTTTTTTTTTACTTTTGGTATAGCCGTCAATGAGAATTCTTGTCAATTTCCCAAAATAACTGAGGAATGATAACAAGCATATTGTTAACCTGATTAAAATATCAAAAAATAAATAAGTAGTTTCCAGTCTTTGTAAGTTATCACCAGTTTCAAGTCTAATACGATGTTTTCATGATGAAAATATGATTATAGATCATTTTAATTCCCATATACAATAGCTATGGGAATACATGTTTTTTTAGCTTCACTCTTTGATGACTTAAAATCATGTTGAACTTTTACTGTTTCTTGTCTTTCTAACTAAACAGGTATTCACTCCTTTGATTTCACTCTGTTAAATTAAATATTGCCTGTCAAAACGTTGGCTACTTCTAAATGTAATTACATCTGTTCTTTCATTGTCCTCTGTAAAATATGCATGGCTTTTGACTTTATTTAAACCCATCTGTACAGCACACCTCTGTATATCATGTCAGTAGTGCAAAGTTCATCCCAAGAACAAAGATGATGAACAGGACACCACAGCAGGAAATTGAAATAAGAAGAAAACATATTTATTAGCATGCCTCTAAGAGCGAAAAAGATGTATACAACGCAGACAAACTTCTGCCAACTCCTTCTCGTTTAACTTCCAACAGTCCTCAGCAGTTGAAATAGAAGGAATGCTTCCCCATTTGAAGTCCATTCCTTTGCCGGAGAAGCATCTGCGTTGGACACCAGGGAAGTGATAGGCTCGATTTCAAGAATCCACCGAGGTTAGCAGGAAATCAGGAGACAAATGGCTGCCAAGGAGGAGAATGACTCGGCATCTCAGAAATGGAACAAATCCAGAATAAAGAAGGACACTTGAAAAGTCAGAGCAGTCAAGTCCCTGATAAATTTGTTTTAAATTAAAACTACATGTTATTTCTGCTTTACAATGTGGACCTTGTTTTGCAAGAGACACCAAATAGCACAGTGGGATCCTGGCCAGCTGGTTGCAAAGACTGAGTCTGACCCTTCCATGTAGTTTGTTGCAGTGAGCATGTAATCACCAGGTTCCCTCTGGATTGTAGATTTTTCTGTGACTGAAATCCTATTTGCCTGAATCACATTGAAACTGAGAGAAACCTTTAATAATTTATACAATAAAATAATTCTCTCTCTGAGACATTAAAGTGAAATTTGCTGCAATATATATGGCAGCATTATCAGTTTCCTTCCAATTGATTGATTGCACAAAGGCAAATTGTTTTATAGTTTTCACCAGGATGAGTAAAGTAATATCTAAAACTGATACTGTTTTAAATTTGTCTTAGTTTTGATAAATATCCCAAGCTTAATGTCTAATACATCTTACAAGCATGACACAGACAAGGTAAAGACAACCCCACACATTACTGTACTTTATTCAGTAGACAGGAATTGCTTTTGAGATAATGGGCAGGCAGTATCTCAAATATGTGAGGTTAAAGCAAACCTAAATAAAAAGGAAAAATTCATATGTCTTTGTGGATTAGTGCTTTATATCTTTAACAGCAAAATTAGGTGGGTGCCTCACATTGAAGTGTTTTTCAAGATTAAAAAATTATAAAATAATCTCAATTAAATCCTTTTGGTAATGTATATTCAGCAATTATTTTAGACCACACATTGTACATGTATTATTAACTCTGTGTTATTATCTGTTTCCAGGTCAGCAGAATTGGCTTAATTTTTATTTTGCAAATTATACTTTTAAATATTATGGAACTCACAGAGTACTTTATATTTCCAAAGTCTCCATGATTTCTCAATTCTTCAAAAAAGGAATACAAATTTTACATTGAAAGTAAACATTGCAAATATAGAGACTTTTGCAGATGCAAAATGCTTAGTGGAGACAAGCGGAAGTATGGAAGACTATAAGGTAAAGTAAGAGACAGAAACCTTAAAAATATAATTAATCCGGCCGGGCGGTGGTGGCGCACGCCTTTAATCCCAGCACTTGGGAGGCAGAGGCAGGCGGATCTCTGTGAGTTCGAGACCAGCCTGGTCTACAGAGCTAGTTCCAGGACAGGCTCCAAAACCACAGAGAAACGCTGTCTCGAAAAACCAAAACAAAACAAAAAAAAAAAAAAACAAAAAAAAAAAAATTAATCCACATGCATTTGCTTTGCCAGCACTATTAGGAGCAAGCCTTTCCTTTTTCGGACTGGTGCTAACGTTTGTTTTTGTAGAAACTGATTCTGTAAGAGCTGGAATTGGAGCTGGAACGGAGGATGAGGTGGCCGGTATGAGGACAGGCTCGCTCGCAGCTAGACTTCGGTGGACGGTTGGCCACATGAGATTAGCCACAACAATGAGTTTAGTAAAGTTAGCATGTGGAAGATCATGTAGCTTTTAGAACTCAAGCTGGTCGCTGTGTGAAGGCACAGTTATGTAAGATGGTGGAATTTGACTGTCAGACTTGCGACACTCTCTGCGTGATCCAGACCCCTGGAGTGGTTTCTCCGTGAGTGCTTTAAGCATAATGCAGGTGGTTGCAAAGAGTGATGCTGCGTTCATTGTGCTGGTCATTGCATTTGCCATCGAGAATCCGCTCGCTCCCCTTCTGTGTTGTCATCAGTTCCCTTCTCGGGTTAGCACAGTTTATGTCGGTCAGACCAGAAATAACTTTCTGTGGAAGCTCACAGGATTCGCAGGGCCAAAGATGACACTCGAATCAGGTGTTCACACTCTAGGAGCAGTGACTAAATTCAATATATAGAAATATCGCTCTAGGCACTCAAAGCCAATGGCCGTGCGTTTAAAGATATTTATGTTCCTTAAGATAATGGATGTGTTCTTTCCTAAGGAACTGTGAACGACACAGGATGGAGCTGCTGTATTCATTTGATGAGCAGGAGAGAGTGGATCTGAGCGTCACGAGAATCATGGTCCTGCTGACATCATTTAAGTAAATATTCCAGACTAATCTACACCTGACTTAATCTTATCACTGGCAGGTTTAGTTTTATTAGTGCACTATGCAGACATAAACATAGACATCAAAACTGTTGTCCCTGGAATCATATTACTTGCTAGTTTTAATGGCAAGAAGGAATTAAGATTGCAAATGACAGCTCGTTCCCTGACATTCTTGATGGCAGCAGTATGAGCAATGTTCCTTCAAGTGCGGCAGGCTTTCAAAGCTGAAGAAGACGTGAGAACAGGTCTACCCAGGGCTTCCAGAAATAGGGAAAACCAGTGATATATTAGGTATATCAAATAGCTAATGTGGCAAATTCTAAGGGAAAAATGTGACTTTTTATCAGTTACCAACTATGTGGGAATTGGTGTCAGTAGCAAAAGGAAACACAATTGTTAGCAAACTAATACTTTCATATTTTAGATGCTAACCATGGCATGTTTTCTTTCAGTTACATCAAGGTAACTGAAGTTACCTAGTTGCTAAAGGAGTGTAAATAAACACAAAGTATCACACCAGAAAAGATATTCCTGATGGTCCAATAGTGGCATTCATGTTTCAGGAATAACGAAAAGCTGTCTAACTGAGGTTTGAGCCCCCTCGCCAGGAGAGGATAAGCTAGAAAATTGTCCATGCCAAGAGAGGCTGTAAACTGAGCAAATCAGTGCATAACTTCTATTTTCTTAGAGCAGTATATAACCTAACTGTATTCTCAGTACATATCTTTCTGTCTGCGGAGAAGAATAACTCTCGCTCCTCATCAAAGGAAGCTCTCTCTCTCTCTTTTTCTTTGTAACATATGGAGACTATTGTAGATACCAAACGCTAGTCAAAATGGAGAAAAGATTCCTAACCCCAACTGACATAATTACAACATAATCCTGACACCTAAGGTTAAGTTGCTACTTATTTTTTTATTTCAGAGGAGAAGGCTACATGCTGTGATATTGTATCTTCTAGAAATGACAGGGATGCTACTCCCATACACCTGCAACAATACAGCTGCCTAAACAGGACCTTCATAAAGACAGCACTGACACACTGATGTGGATGGTGGAAATTTCACAGGTTCCTTTGCCTAGATGAACAACTGCATGTGATCAATGGCTGCTGAGAGAGGGAATCAATTTTCTCCAGGGATGAATTACATGATAAGTTACCCGGTCACAAATGGCCAGTCCTAAACTCATATGTATACTAGTAATACCAAATGGATACATTTGGTTTCATATAATAATGCATATATATATATAAGCATATCAATAATAATTTTAGAAGAGGCCATAAATAGAAGAATCAGTATGGAGAACATGTGAGAATTAGAAATTATATATATATAATTATACATATAATATATATATATAATATTTCTAATAATAACAAGTTTTTTGGGGGGGTTTCAAGACAGGGTTTTCCTGTAGTGTTGGAGCGTGTTTTGGAACTAGCTCTTCCAGATCAGGCTGGTCTTGAACTCAGAGAGATCCGTCTGCCTCTGCCTTCCAAGTTCTGGTATAAAAGGCATGAGCCACCACCACCTGGCTAAATAACAAAATTTAAATTAAGAAGGCTTATAAATAATTTAAGTAAACCCACAGCCTTGTGATATTGTCCTGGAATTGTGAAAAATATCCTTCTACCAGCAGCTTCATGTCTTTGCAAAACTAAAAACCATATTTAGTTTTGACCTATTGATAGATTAAATATAGTCTAGGAAAACACAAGAGAATCGTAAACTGTATTGTGCTTTATTCTTTTTCTATTGCTATACCGAGAACTATTATTTGCTAAGTTAATGTCTTTTATGGGAATCATTGCTTGAGCTATTGTTAAATGGACAGATTAAGAGTCATAATTTAATTCAATTATGATTTTAAGTCAGTATAAGTTTTCTGTATAGAAGAAAACTTTATACAAGAAAAAGTTGTATAGATGTAGAGTAACCCAGGGGAATTCCAGATTGCATTTCACGAATTATTTCTATGAAGTATCTGCTGTATTTGCACCATATAAAACTGTATGGCTTGTGCAATGTGGTTAATTAGCCTCTTATGCCCTAGGAAAAACAAAATAAAATTTTACTCTATGCAGACACAAAGCAGTCACCCCGATAGAAAATCACAGCCACATGCTTTTTAACTGGTTTCCAACTCATACTGTGCCTAGGAGTGTTAGCAGATTATGGAATCCCCACATACGTTTTTTATTGAGCTGTGGCTTCACTGCCTTGTGGCAACTCTCAATTGAATCAAAAAGATTTTGTCAGAGAATATGCAGCTCTTCCTCCCTCTTTAAACTGGCTAGTTTGTATTCATATAGTGCTATAAGCCAAATAATTTATGTAAACTATTAATTCTTATTTATTACTTAAACTATACACATATACATATATATGAGTATATATATATATACATATACAATTAAATTATTTTATGTAGTGTATGCAGGATAGTAACTGAATACAAAAATAAATATAGTAGTTGAGAGAAAAATAAGAGTAGAAAAAAACAAGCTTACAAATGAACTGGACACATTTAAGAACATTCTGGAATCTTGGCGCAGAGGCCCACCAAAAAACTCATGTGTTAACCCTTCATTCTTCTTTCTGATAGCCGAGGTATACAGAAAAGCCAAGAGGCACTAGGTATTCTGGTTGCTGCACTGGCTTATCTTTGATCTACCAACACTTCTTTTACAGAAAAACTAAAGTGGTAGGAAAATGTGCAGGTAGAGAACCTAGGACCAATCTGTGAATAGCATTAATTAACTCTGCAATTTGGTAGACCACCATTCATGGCAAAAATTAGCAATGCCATGTTCTAGAAGCAGAACTATATTAGGAAGAAGAAGGGAAGGTCCCACCTTAAAGTAAACACTTTATACTCTAATGAGTAAATACCACTTTACACAATGTTTTATTTTACTTCTCTAGGGAAGACTTACCCTCACTTTATGTTAATGTGAAACAGTGATTTTAGTCTTGAAAAGACTTGTCCAGTTTTCCTATTGGTGCATAAATATCAAATATTATAAAACACATAAGGCATTTTCTGAAGCCATGAAACGTATAAGTAACAAGTAAGTATTGGGCCATTTTATGTCTATCTTCATTTCTTCATGCCCATGTAATTGCTTACTCCCCATCTTATTTTTGGCAGGAAAATCTTTAAGGAGTTGCCTAGACATGTACGGACCTCACTGGGTTCTCAGCATGGGGCATTGATTGCTCTGTATCTGAAATACACATGTTGTCTTCTAGTACTGTGGCTAGCACGAGATGTCAGTGTTACACGATTGGAAACGTTTGCTGTTCCATGTCCTTAAACAGTCTATAAAATGCGAAAGCTATGATGATGAATTCTATTTTATTGCCTGGCTGAATTTTAGTACAGTGCCGAATCAACTATCTCTTTTGATAATCAATAGAAGAGCAGCATTGCACAGCAATACTGGATTATTCTCTCTCACTTGTTACTAAGAAAAATTTCATGTGGATGCTACTACTTTCAGCATTTTTTGGATATAAAGACAAACAAGGCAACTATGCTCTATTTTTGATAATTCTCTACAAGTGAGTATTCCATTGTGTATGAAAAAACTTATCATGTGAGTAGATCAAAGCTCATAATAAATATAAAAGTAGATATTCCATCAGTCACCATAATTCATTAAGTTTTATACATAGAGAAAACTGAAGGGAACAATTTTTAATAATGAAAACCATAAACAAATATTTACTGATATGTAATTTCTCTCCTCACCATTTCCTTTATTCCACTCTCTTATCGTAGGTTAGATTTATACATTTCCTCCCTGGGTTGTAGCTCTCCTTCTTCTCTCGCAATGCAAATAGAATATTCAAGCTGAAACATATATCAAGGCACATAATCCTCCCACTTGAAAGTCTTCAATGGCTCTCCAGTGTCCAAATCCAGTGCTTGACTCTGGCTTCCCATGCTTTCGCCCCTAGTGACTCCCGTTTCATGATTTACTAGTGCAAGTGCAAGCAGTGAAGTTGTACACGCACATTCTCTAGCAGGATTTTCTGCCCGATGCTTCCCTCTGTTCAGGGGACTGCCTGTGTCCCTTTCACTTGGCCTCCTTTAATTTCTCCTCTATAAATTACCTCACTGAAAACTGGGTTATGTTAATTGTTCTGCTTAAAGCAACATGTATTTATTCCTTTTGATCTAACACCGTTTTAGTGTTTTTCATCTCATTTTTGTCTTTTTATGTCTTTCTCTTCCATTACACTCTTTTTCTGAGACCTTCTTTTATTTGTCAATGACTAGCAGAATGCCATAGATATAATTAACTAATGACTTCTACTGATTGACCCCAAATTCACAGAAAAAAGACTTAAGAACCAAAATCCATGGCTTTACTGTTTTTTTTTTGTTGTTGTTGTTGTTGTGGTATAAAGCTGTGATCTCAACACTCAGGAATCTTAGCCAGGAAGATCTGAAATTCAAGGTCAAGATGCGTGAAATGGTCAGAGACCTCTCACAACCAAACAAGTAGAAATGAAAACCCAGGTCTTCCTGTATCAGATTCTTTTTCTTTTAACAACACTTTGCAATAATAAAGCTCTTGTCTCATGTTTTATGTTCAACCCATTGTGTGGCATTTGGATATTTCAAGTGAACTCAGGTTTCTATTTCCTTCTTTGTAACATATTAGTACACATGTTTAAATACTCACCTTTTCTGCTTCTACTGGTCTAATGAACCCATGTAAACTGTTTGCTTATGCACAGCAATGCTCCAATTTTACATGTCTGCACATACTTTACATTATTAATAACACCTTTTGTGAACCTGTTTTTAAATTAACTGATATATGTGAATGAATATGTGGTGTTTGTGCCCATGTGCCCATGTGTGCAGGTCTACGTGTTTTTGCACACATGAGTAGGTCAGAAGAACTTCTGCCTGTCTTGCTCATTCAGTTTCCACCTTAGTTCTTTGAGACAGATTCTCTCACTGAATATGGAGTTGTTGACAGTCAGCAAACCTCAGTCATCATTCTGTCTCAGCCCTCCACAGTCTTTAGGTTACAGACATACTTAGCCATGCTCAGATTTTTAAGTCAGGGCTTAGAATTTTAACTCAGGTTCTCATGGTTACATACCAGGTGAGCCTGCTCCTAGATCCTGAATATAACTTTTGTGTGTAAGTTCAATGGCATTCCTTTTTTTCATTTGTGTGGTATGAAAAAACTAATGAAATGACTCTATCCATATTTCTCTTAGATTTGATCTAAGTGAAACTTAAGACAAACGTTAGACAGATTCTCTCACTGAATAAAAGAATTGCAGCTATGGGAGAAAGTGAAGTAACTGCAAGATGCAGTTTAGTGTGATGGTCAAATGAACATCCTTTGCCATAGTTTCAATAATTTAGCATAACATATATGCACAGGTTCCTATAGCTTTGAAGAAGCAAAACATAAAAGAAAAGAAAGATTTGATTCCAATGCTCCCAAAATAAAATACTGTAACTAATATGTTTCAATATATAAACGTGATTAATGACTGTTGACACTAGTCAATTTTTTTTCTATGATTCATTCTTATTACCACAATATTACATGTCATCCCAGAATCTGGTGTCTCAAAACACTAAACCCTTATTCACTTTACCAATTATTGTGAGATGGGTAGATAGATAATAGATAGATAGATGATAGAAAAGTTGATAGATAAATGGATAGATGGATGGATGGGTAAGTGGGTAGTTGGATGGATGGATAGATAGATGATAGATAGATAGATAGATAGATAGATAGATAGATAGATAGATAGATGATAGATAGATAGATGATAGATAGATAGATA
>NC_022025.1:6216948-6227755 GCF_000317375.1 Microtus ochrogaster | reverse complement strand
TAGATAGATGATAGATAGATAGATGATAGATAGATAGATAGATAGATAGATAGATAGATAGATAGATAGATAGATAGATAGATGATAGATAGATAATGGATTAAGAAGACCTCTTTTGTTTTAAACTGTAATTTTTTTACATGTTTGGGACTACATTGTCTATTGTCTTAAGTAGGATTATCCACTCCAAGGTTGCTGAGAAAGATGGCAAAAATCATGAAATTCTGTTCCAGAGACTTGCATGTCTTAAGCAAATTAGCTTTGTTATAGGCTCACATTGTAATAAAAATTCAATAATGTGCAGTACAAATTGTTCAACAAAATCAAACAGAATGTACATGAGTTTTTGAATCCTTGACTGCATTTTCTACTGTCCTGCTAGCTGTTTAGTGCAGGAGACTTATAATCAGATTTAAATTAATTTAAAAATGTTCCTCATTTAAAATGTCTAAATTAGTAGACTATAAGTTTAAAAATAAAACAGGTAACACTGATGTACGAATACATTCTGCTCCTTCAGCCAATAGCCTTTAAGATACCAGCCTACTTAGGCATGATCTCTTATACTATAAAAACAGCTGTAAAGCATGTGCTCCCTCTCTTGCTTCTGGCTCCCACTTTCAGCTACTAGACTCTGGTTCCTGTTCACACAGAAGACTGTTACCTAGGACGTGTAAGTTTTCCCTTAAATAAATACCCTTTTAGTATTCCTAAGTCTGGACTGCTTCCAGACAAATAGGGATTGATGGAAAAGGACCCCCTGAAAAGTTGCTGTAAATACCCCCCACAAAGAAAATACTTTACCCAATAAACAGCAGGAAGAAGTTTGTACAGAATTATACCCATAGTCCCAAATACTGTTTTTAAATGTTTCATTATATTTTAAGGAGGATATGATATAGATATGAATAATTTGCTTTAATATAGATTTTGTTTTATTGATATAAATTTAAGGTCAATTTGGTATATGTATATGTATTTCTGATCTTGATTAAGGTTTTGTGCTTGTTCAGCTCCTTTAAAAAATGTAATGTATAGTTAAGATATATAAGTTAATAGATACTTATCTATAATAGTCAAGCTTGTAGTCATGTTACTTACATTTTCTAGAGGTATAGATATAAATTTCAGTTAGATAGGTATTCTTCAAATCTTTCAGTGACCTTCAGAATATGACATTTAAAATGTTTTAATAACTTAGGACTTTTCATGACAATGAGGCACATCTGCTCCTGGCAGCACCAATTACTTCAAGAGGAAGATGGGCATCGAAGAGACTCCTTATGGAGTTGGTTAGCCATTTGGGCAAGAAACTCTACCTCCTGGAACTGCTTAACTGGACATGCAGGACCCACAGAGGAGTGACTAATGAAATTGCCTAAAAGTAAGATAGTCCTTCAGGGTTCCTGCTTTATAAAAGAGTCTGCAAGACATTTTGCAGAATACAGAAGAAAATGACTGGCAAACTGCCAAAATAGGCATAACTGTCTTTAAGTTTTTCTTCTTTATGGAAAAGTCTGCTGAATACTGTGGTCTGTAGGCTGAAGATGGATGCTCTAATGTTACAGAAGAATTTTGGGTGACTGTCCAGGTAGCAAGATGTCTCTGTCAATTCTAGAATTTTGGAAGTTGTTTGCAATGCACTTCCTGTTTACTTAAGTAATAGTAAATCCTTCTGGAGTCTTTGATGGAGTGGAAGAATTTATAGTTATAGTTTTCCTTAGTTATGATAAAAGACAAAGTAGATATAAATATTGTAACTGTAATTCTTGCTTGATTCCTGTTTTGTTATATGTAATTTTTCTGTTAAAATTAAAGCTTTCCTTTTTAATTAAACAGGAAAGGAGAAATGGTGTGGGAGGTCTTTCTGTCTATGTGTTGCTATTATTGGTTAATGAATTAAGAAACTGCCTTGTCCTGTTGATAGGGCAACTTAGGTAGGTGGGGAAAACGGGACTGAATGCTAGGAAAATGAAGGTGGAGAGAGAGACGCCATAGAGCTGCCAGAGTCAGACATGCCAAATATTTGGTGGTAAGCCACTGCCACATGGCAATATACAGATTAATAAAAATGGGTTAAATAATATAACAGTTAGCCAATAAGAAGCTAGAGCTAATGGGCCAAGCAATATTTTACTTAATACTTAATACAGTTTCTGTGTAATTATTTTTCATCTAAGCTAGCTGGGCAGCCAGGAACAAACAAGCTGTTTACTCCCTCCAACACAACACATCTTATCTTGGAATATACTAAATGATTTGTCCCAAATGATAGTAAAATTAGGTTTAATGATTAAGCCAGTTTAGGCTTTATGAAGACCCATAAACACACACACACACACAAACACACACACACACACACACACACACACACACACACACAGTTTGTTTTTAATTTTATTTTGGTTTCTTACTGAAAACTGTTCTGCAGCAGAACTAAGATTTTATTCAGATACCATACTAAATGGAGATAGTCAACTATGACAAAAATTCACATTATTTTGGAATCAATGTATTTAGTTATCTTTAAAGTCCCCAAAATATACAGTAAATGCATTGTGCTTATAATTCTAACAAAGGTACTATGCTTTCCCATTCATCTGTTTTGACATTTGAGACATGGAAAATGGGAACTGGAGTACAAAAATTGGCTCATTAATTGAGTGTGCATACTGTTCTTTCAAAAGACTCTCATTCAGTTATTATCACCCATTTCAGATAGTTCACAATTTTTTACAACTCCAGCTCTGGGTGATCTGACACTCCCCAGCTCCTATAAGCATCTGCACTCATGTGAATATACCCACATGTAGAAAGACGAGCACTCACATAATTGAAAATAAAATAGATCCAAAGAAATAATATTGTAAATACAAAGAGTATGCTAGGGTAATTGTTACTTACTTGAATAACAGAGTTATTCAATTCATGTTTGTGTGCACTAAATAATAAATATCAATCAAATCTCTTCATGCTTGATTATGTGTATCATTTTCTTCACTGGATCTTGAGATGTTTTAACTTCTTAATAACCATGGTCAATTTTTGCATTGTAAGTCTCAGATTATCTTGAACATTTCCTTATCTGTAGGATGGGCTCACTGTAGTTGGAGACTGCTCATGCATTTCCCAGCCACTCAGACCCAAATGCCACTTAGAAACTATACTATTATCAATACTCTTTGGCCAATATCTTTAGTGTATTGCTAGCTAGCTATGTTATAGAAATGAATACTTTAAATTTATATGAATATTGGTTTATTGATACAAATTTAAGATCAATTTTGTTATATATATATATCTACTCTTGATTAAGGTATTTTGTTTGTACAGCTCATTTAAAATGTAATGTATAACTAAGAAATATAGGTTAATAGATAATCATCTATAATAGTTGTTGTCTGAGTTTTCTGTTCTGCCAAGTTCCTGTAATCATTAAGTCCCAAAGAAATCACACAGGTCTACAGTAGTTATAAACTGATTGGCCCATTAGCACAGGCTTCTTATTAACTCTTATAACTTATATAGCCCATTATTAGCCCATTATTCTTATCTGTGTTAGGAATGTTGCTCAGTATCCTTATTTAGTGAGGCAGTCACATCTTGTTTCTTCTGTGCTTGGGTCAGAAATCCAGAGGAATGGGCTTCCTTCTCTCCAGAATTCTACTGTTCTCCTTGACCTGCCTCTACTTCCTGTCTGGTTGTCCTGTCTATACTTCCTGCCTGTCTACTGGACAACCAGTGTTTATTTACAATATAGTTGACAGAATACAAACCATTCTCCCACACCAAATAGTTATGCTTGTAGTCTTGTTAGTTAGGTTTTGTTAGATGTATAGTTATGTAGATAGATGATAGATAGATGATAGATAGATGATAGATAGATAGATAGATAGATAGATAGATAGATAGATAGATAGATAGATAGATAGATAGATAGTAGGCAGAGTCATGGAGAAGCCATGTAGCCTTAGCCAGAGACAGATGTGCCAGAAATTAACACAGTAGGCCACAGTCATGTGGCAGTACATAGATTAATAGAAATTGGTTAGTTTAGGATACAAGAAGTGGCTAACCATATGCTTAAGATATTGGTCAGAGCCGGGCGATGGTGGCGCACGCCTTTAATCCCAGCACTCGGGAGGCAGAGGCAGGCGGATCTCTGTGAGTTCGAGACCAGCCTGGTCTACAGAGCTAGTTCCAGGACAGGCTCCAAAGCCACAGAGAAACCCTGTCTCGAAAAAAACAAAAAAAAAAAAAAAAAAAAAAAAAATAAAATAAAATAAAATAAAAAAAAAAGATATTGGTCAAACAATATTCCAAATAATATAGTTTTGTGTGGTTACTTCAGGTCTGGGCAACTGGTCAATGAACGAGCAGTCTCCAACTACAGCTCACTTAATATTTAATGCAAATCACATGGAAACAAAAGAATTTTGCAAGAAGAGAAAGAAGACAGCAACCTTCATTTCCTTTTTGTGGGGTCTATGGTCATCTTCCTCACCACCTCTTTCCCTTACACCCCCAAAGCATTTGGTAGTTATTCATAACTGAGGTGTCTCTTACTTTAGTGAAGTCTGGAGTGAATCGGTCCTTTCACCATGGGCCCTGTGCTGTAATGAACCATAGCCAGGTTACTGAAAGCTATGCAAGATATTGGCTAGGAAATGCCTAACCCTTCCATGCAATTGGGAGATCATGCTTCATGTGTTTCTGATTTTTGTTTATTTGTAGTTTTAGTGTCCTGCAATGTTTAGCTAATATAGAAAGATAGACCTGAGAATCCTACTTTATATAGAAAAAAATAAAGTATTTTTTATTTAGCAGTAGAATAATTATGTACTTTTCTAGTAAATCAGTCACGTATGTGCTAGTAGAGGTCTAGGGAAAAAGGGGGCTGTGGCATGTTTGTTCCCGCTAATATAAGTGGTTCAAGCCTTGCTGAACCTTCTCCTTACTTGGAGTTCTGGCATTCGATTTACATAAACGGCTGTTTTACCTCAAAATTCTGGTGCAACACATTTATCTTATCCAGCAAATGTAAGAGAGAGTGCTGTATTACTAGCTTTCAGAATTTGCAGTATAAAAAGCAGATGCCTGAGGTACACCAGTCCATCCATTGTGAATACCAGGCTGTCACCACACCTTTTGCACATCCCCTCCTGGCCCTCCTTCATCTGTCATTGCTAATATACTTTACTTTAAGATGAAATAAAACAGAACAGACCATGCCCCTGAATAAATTTCCCTGTTGAAATTCCTCAAATGTATTTGTATTATTATTTTTAACTAATTAACTCACAGTTGTGGCCAGATCCTTTCTTAATGAACCATTCCAGGATTTTCTCTTATGTCAAGGTACCTATGGTATGGAAATGGTATTAAAAGTCCACAATCTAGGTAAACCTTTGGGAGACTCTCAGGAGTAAAGCTACTGCTGATGAAGAGGGCTGTCATTTTCCTCTCATCTCTTGAGTAGGGAGAAAAGGGAGGTCTCATCTCAAATTTGCTCTAACAGGTTCATTAGTTTCTGGTATAGTTGTTGATTACTGGCTTAGGAGCCCTGTTCTTAGCCAGGGTCTGATTCCTATAGACACTAACACATTTGCAACTTCAAGTGAGTTTTACAATGCAGAATTTTCTGTTTGCTTAATGTGATAAGTAACATGAAGGCAGCCAGCCACATGAACTTTCAAAGTCAGAAATGGGAAGATGTAGTCTGTGAACCTTCAGCCTTCAGTTTTACATATGTGTACATTCATCCTTGGACAATGAGAAACATTTTTTATTTCAGTTGGAGAAGTTCTGAGGTATTTTTCAATTATGGTTATGGAGACTTCCAAGAGATATTTATCACTAATTATTGATTATTTGATTAATCATTATTGCTGTTTTACTGACTTCAAATGCAAGTGAGTGGCCTCACTACCTCTGAGACTGACAAAAGATGATAATGTAACATGAAAACATATTAGAGTAGTCTCCCTTGTTTATGGAGGATATGCCTTACGACATTTTACAGACAATGAAAATTACAGATAGCACTGAACCAAGCATACATTTTTCCCACTATACATACATACTTGTGATAAGGCGTGATCTATAGTCATGGGAAGAGATGGACAGAGAAGTATGAGATGATAAAATTTGATAATTATTGTAATGTACTGAAACAAATGTTATTTAAACTTCTAAATTAATTGTTCACTGAAATTTTTATTTAATATTTTCAAATACTTAAATTGTGTAGAGAAGAACCACAGACTGGGAAAGAAAAGCAGATCTCAACAAACCTCCTGAGCATAAGGCAAAGTTATTATGCTAACTCTATGGGTAAAATTAAAACTATTTATAATGATGAAAATTAAGCAGGAAGCTCTTTATTGCATCAGAACAATCTAATAAATCTAATAAATCTTTAAATAGAAATAACATCATTAAATGATAAATGATGCTTAATAAAGTATCAAATATTTCTATATAAAAATTCTTGCAACTATATAATAAGTGGTGATAAACTATAACTTATTGATCACATATATTGTCATTTATACATAGAAGTTCTAAAGTTTTCTAGAAAATCTTACAAATCATAAGTTAATTTCAGAAAGTGCTGCATACATGCTCAATTCAAAGAATAGTAATTTTACTGTATCTACTAACAGTAAGTAACCAGAAAACGCTTTAAATTTGCTTTCATAGCAATATGTGAAAACATCTCAAAGATAGAAATAATTAACAGAAGATGTATAATCAATCTGTAATACACAAAACATTACAAAGAAAATAAAGACCTAAATAAAATCAGACAGATAATGTATCAATTAGATACTTTTTGCAGTTTGGTCAACTTTCTCATTTCATTGATTTCTTCAAATTCAGACAGGTATATCCATATTCTCAAGTAAAATCCCAGAAATTTTGTTAATAAGTAATTTTAAAATTATATGCAGATAATATAATTAATGATAATTACATTATAGAAATAATTATGATTTGTCTGTGCATAAATATTGTTATCATCGATGCAAATTTAGCCACCAAGATTTACACTACTATATGAGGCTATAATGCTAAAAAGGATGTCATCTTGGTATAGGTAAGCAAAACATCCATGTAACAAAGAGTTTTCAAAGACATCTATAAATCCTGCTATCAACATGAAAAATGCTGAGGAGACTCAGTGGAGAAAAGGAAGTGCCATAATTAGATGCCACAGAACAATATCCACGCAGCTGACATATTACTAATGTCTACCCAATTAGCTAATTTGTGATAAACTGTCAACTTATATGTAAAACACAGAATCGTAAAACTAGAAGAAATGCATTTTTTAATTTTAAGTTACAAATAATTTTTAATACAGGACACAGGGGTCAAAGATTGTAACAGAAAATATGTATTTTCATAAAATTTTAATTATATGATAAATATTTGTTACTAATAGACAATCACACAGGAGACGAAGATTATCACTCAGTTACATTCAGTAACATGTAACAATTGATTAAAGCTCTGACAGAAATGAAACTTTAGGGTATTCCCAGGAACAACAGACTTGAATGGACTCTATGCATATAAAAAATACAAATGGAAAGTAAATAGCAAATAGAAGTAAATGTTCAGTATTATTAGACATCAGAGAAAAGTACATTAAAATCACAATATAATATCATTTCAAATAGTGTAATCTGAACAAAAGTGATTGGAAAGAATAGTAATCCTAATTATAACTTCTGTTCACCATTTGTGGGACACAAGTTAAAAAATAACTTTTAAAAGCTATTTTTAAGATGCTTGTTAATTTGTGAACAAAAATACTAAATGAACTAGTAACTCAAAAATTTTTTTTTATATTTACTCAAAAGGAATGAAAACATACAACTGCACACAAACTTGTATAAGAAATCTCATAATATGATTCATGGTAGACACACAATAGAAAGAACCCAAATGTCTATCAGCAACAAAATCAAAAATATTGGCAGTGGTCCTACAACCTAGCAATATAAAACTAAGTTAAACTTGTAGAAATGAAGTAGTATTGCACTCTCAATGACAGTGGAGGATATCAGGATAGAACATAAACAAACATACCCAGAAACAAACGAATTTACAGTGCTTCAATTTCTCTGAATTAGTACAATAAAATAAACTTCCCAGACAAGGTGAGAGTGATAACGACCAGTACATTTGAACATGTTCAGGGCAGTCACCAACATTCAGTCCTCTGAATGTTGTCTTAGTTTACTGGCATATACCATGATCTATTTTTCTGAGTTCTGATGGGTAGCAGCTGAGAATTTTGTATTACCTTAATTGTTCAATGGAGGTAACAGGAAAGTATTCTATGTTGTGGGGAGCTGTGGGTTGCATTCCGCCACCAAGCTCCAGCCACTGGCTAGCTTTACCCAAAATAACAATACACAAACTGTATTCTTTTAAACACTGCTTGGCCCATCATATCTAGCCTCTTCTTGGCTAACTCTCGCACCTGGACTAGCCCATTTCTAATAATGTGTGTAGCACCCCAAGGTGCACTTACCGGGAAGATTCTAGCCTATGTCCATCATGGGTCCGAGTTGAATAGCATCTGCCCGGGAGAGGGGAGCATGGCCTCTGTCTGAGGTGTCTTACCTCACTTCCTCTTCCTCCCAGCATTCTGTTCTGTTTAGTCCGCCCATCTAAATTCTGCCCTATCAGATGGGCCAAAGCGGTTTTTTATTAGCAAATGACCTTCCTCCATCAATTCTACAGATATAATATAGCAATCTAAACTGTAAATAGAATTTCTATTACCTGTTTGATCATTTTTTCTTGGTTTCCCAGGGTATCATTTACGTATTTACTCATTTCTTCAAACTTTTTGTTATACTTCTCATCCATTTCTATAAGGGCATTTTTTACATGTTGTTTGAGGGACTCTATTGCTTTCATAAAGCCATTTTTTTTTCTGCTTCTTCTGTGCTAGGGTGTTCAAGTCCTTCTGTTGTAAGATCATTGGTTTCTGGTGTTTTCATGTTGTTTTTCAGATTGTTGGATGAATTCTCATCATGTTTAATGTAGATTATGCTTCTAAACGATAATACCCTTAAGTACCATATCTTTAAACTCTTGTAAAACACTTGTTTTCTCAAATTTCTCATTTCTTTCTGTTGTCTGTGCTAATTACCCAAATAAAATTTTCAAAGCTCTCAAATAAAATATAATACCACAAAACAACAAATAGAGCCCGCCGTGGGCCATATTGTACATATTCTTGAGACATCCATCATAATATTAATGACTTAGCAACTATATGTTATTTATTTAAAAAGACCTATAAAAGTGAAACAAAACAGCAGCCATTAATTTACAAAAAAGGGACTATACTAGACAAAATTCTTCAACATATAAAAGATTTATCTGTTTATATTTGGACAAGCCGGGCCATTTGAAACTATAGTACACAATGCCTTCATACATCTTCTTTTGAATTAGATATTTGCTGGCTCTGTTAATGCATTTCTCCTACGTCCATAGTTATATTTTCCATAACCCTCTTACATTGGCTTTTTCCTATTGAAATTTTCCAGGAACAATATTTTAGATCATTTCAGTATTTTCCTTTGGTAAAGTCATGCATATAAAGAGTGAGAGCCTCCCATATACTGAGGAACCCATAGTATCTATTTAATCTAATTTTGACTTGAACCTGAAGACAGTATCTTATGATCACTGCCATTAAAACTAAAATGTTTAAAAACACATTTCAAACATATATTTAATTTTATTGTAATTTCTTTCTTTCTTTTTTATTAGTTCTTTGAAAATCTTACACAATGCAATTTGATCATACTCATTTCCTCCCCAATTTCTCCTTGGTCCCTCATTCCCAATTTGCCACCTAGCAAACTTTGTGTCCAGTTTGTTATTATTGTTGTTACTGTTTATCTTTTCATTTTTTCACTTATTTTGCACTGCATATATGCTTTTGGATGTGTAGTCTTCTACTAGACTACAGTCAAATCACCAGAGGCAACATTTATAAACAAATCTAAAACTTCCTCCCCCAGAAGCTACAAATTGCTAACTGTTCTTCTTGTCTGGAAGTGTGACTATTTACCTCCAATATCCTCACTGAGATTTGGTCTGAATTAATCTCGAGCATGGCTTGAGCATATTGTCATTACTATTGTGCTTTCATGTGTACAGCCTCCCTGTGACATCTGGAGGATAGTTTATCACTTCCAGCTCTGACAACCCTTTGTCACTCTCTTCTCCAAAAATCACTAGTGAAGTTTCTTCCTGTCTAGATTTCACAGCACTAGAAGGTGCTATGCATCTTACTGGAGGAAGATAGTAATTTTCAATCTTTGTCAGCTAGGACTCTTGAAAACTACAGTAACATCTGGCCTGGCATGACATGTCCAGTGTTGCAACAATGACATGAATTTTAAAAGAGTAACAAAGAATTTTTGAATTGAATTTAGGTCCCATACCCAAGACAAAACTCATACCTGCCTCTATAGCTATGCCAAGAGCCTGTGGCTAGAAAAGTCATGAACTTAAGGGAACCTATTACTACTATTCCACTTAGTTGATATATTTTTAAATTGACTCTAAATAACTTGCCATTATATATATATATATATACATATATATAGAGAGAGATAGATATAGATTAGATATAGATATAGATATAGATATAGATAGATAGATATAGATATAGATATAGATATAGAGATAGAGATAGAGATAGAGATAGAGATAGAGATAGAGATAGAGATAGAGATAGAGATAGAGATAGAGATAGAGATAGAGATAT
>NC_022025.1:6189670-6216848 GCF_000317375.1 Microtus ochrogaster | reverse complement strand
CATTCATTGGCCTATTGAGAATAGACTGAGATCTATGTTTCATTGCTGTAAAATAAGTCACCGGCGGCTCAGAAAACAGTTGCATTGTTCAAAAGTCTCACCACACACACACTCCGTATGTGGGGAGGCTGACTGCATGTCTGATGAGAACTGTGATTCCGATGTCTTCTCCCTCCACTGATTTATCTAGAGCCTGATTTCACATTGTATGTACTAATTCATGCACTTACACATCCGACATTCAGAGACACCTATTCTATCTCATCAATCAAGAGGCTGGCACACAGAGCAGAAACAGAGGTGTCTCCATCTTTACAGAGCTCTCAGCATTGCCACTAGTTTCTCAGTGACCTTGGGCATTCACAGTATATAGATATAGATAGAGATAGAGATAGAGATAGAGATAGAGATAGAGATAGAGATAGAGATAGAGATAGAGATAGAGATAGAGATATAGATATAGATATAGGTAGATAGATGATAGACAGAGATAGATAGATAGATAGATAGATAGATAGATAGATAGATAGATAGATAGATAAATGTATCTATTAATATGATCAGAGAAGACTCTATTTACAATGGATGAATTCAAGAACAAGAGACTGGAGAATGCTCAGTCCTAAGCAGGACACAAACTCTATTACATTCCTGGCCCACTCTTAACCTACCTTTCTTTGTTGAGTGGGAAAAAAACGGATCCTTTCCATACATGTTAGCAATGAAAGAAACATCTTGCCTTTTCAATCTTTTGTTTTCAAATTTGATATTTTTAACATTTTCACATCCATGAATTATATTCTTTACATTATAATTTCTAAGTATGTTGGAAATAAATTTTCATAGCCCCTGCTACTAATACTGCATTAGAGCAAATCTCTAAATTTGTTTTTGTTGTTCCTGATAAATATACTTGTGGTACAATTTTTCTTCATGTTGGTTATCAGAATTACATTCTTATGAAGGATCAACTTAAGTAGTCATCTTTTAAATAAATATCATAAATGTTTCCACTTCATCAGCTAATATTCATTCAAAGTTCAGTGGGAATAATTCTGCAGGAAAGCAATCATTCATTTTCTTTCTAACTTTGAAATAAGGCTGGAGATAATGGCTTTCATCATTTGGCATCATTAAACATCTTATTGAAGTACTTATTACCCCCAAGCAAATTTTGTTCCATTTGTCTCTCCATATTAACTTTGATTTCATTGATGATACAATTTCCTCTTTATTCTTAGTGACTGAGTTCAAAACAATAGATCTAAAGTACTTTAAATGTGTTTCATATATTTGTACTATTCTTAGGAAACCGTAATTTTTGTGAGAATACTGATATTGAAAATTAGAAAAATTTAACCATGCTAATTGAGACTATTCATATTTCAATAAATATTCAGTATGTCTTTAATGATGCACAGGGTTCCTAGTACTGTACACTTGGGGTAGATTAATGAAGTCCTGACTTAAAGCAATAGATTGATTCATGGAAATTAAAATATTCAATAAATTTTGCAATTATGAAGTATTAATTCTGAAGCTGAGGAAGAGGTTATTGGAAGAAATTTGAAGTCAGTCTTGAAGAAAGGGTTGAAAAGAGCTAGTGTATAGATATGTTTTAAGAATGGGACATTGTAAGTGAGCACAATTTTACCAAAGCTGTGGAAATATAAACTATTCTGCAATTAGAGGAACTGAATCTGTGATCGGCAATGCCTAGGATTTGAGTTTCTTCAATGCATTGATTTGGCAAAGGAAATCAGATTATGTAGGCTTATGCATGTTGTGACAAGGAGAGTAATTGTGAATAAAGATGTCAGTCTGGAAGAAAAGAAACAAAGTTCTGGCAAATAACACAAAGAGTGGAGCAATGGGAGATGTGATGGGCAGCGATCACGGATCCATAACTGAAACTCTGGGAACGGTGGGAACAGAAGAGTAGAGGAGATGAGCGTGGAGTGTCAGACAAACACACGGCCAAAGAGGGATCAGAGAAAATCTGTCTGTTACAACATACATTCACAATTCAGGATGTCTTATTTAGTTTCAGTGTTTTGTACATTTATCTGGACATGGAAAATGTGTGTCAGGGTACAGGGTTTTTCTTTGGTTGAAAATTTATATTTCTCTTTAAAAATTTCAAAAATATAATTATTCTAAGTAATCATTTACAATTGATATTTGATCAGAGTCAGTAACTCTGTGTCCTTTAAAATAACCTTCTTTTACCCAATTTTGAATATAGAAATAATTTAAATTGCTTAAGAATTGAAAAATTAGCACAACATTCTGTTTTCTTCTTTTCTCTCTACTCCTTACTGAGCCAAGTTTTGTGACATTTTGTTTTCAAGCAGATGTCTAGTTATGACTCAGAAGTACAGGGATTGTGACTGTTTCACTCATATATTTCAGTAGAAAAGTTTTCAGAGCTGGAGAGATGGCTCAGTTGTTATAAATATTGCTGTTTTTGTGGATGACTAGGGTTTGCAGTTCCCAGCACCGTCATAATGACTTACAATCACATAGAATTTCAGTTAGATGGGTTCTGTTGCCCTCCTTTTGCCTCTGCCAACACTGCATTTATGTGGTTCCAATAGACATGGGCAAAACACTCATACACATAAAATGAAAATAAATAAATCTTTAAAAATTCAGGGGGACATTTTAAACCTTCTTTCTAATGTAGTTCCAAATGAACCCTCATGACTCTCACTGGCGGCAGCAGCAGCTTTCCTCATTGATAACTATTTAGGTAACTTCCTCTTATTTATTTTTTTCCCTCCTATATGTTTTATAAAGGAAAGAACTTTGTGTGCTTACCATTTTTATACCAGAATAAATTGATTTGTCACAGGACCAAGTTTTAATAATAAATGTCCTTCATGAGTTTCTTTCATTTCCAATCCCTTTCTTTTTACACAAACCAAGAAAGATATTTGATATTTGATATTTTCCAGTGCTAAAGGAAATTTGACTCTTAATAGACATTTGTTAGTCTATCTTGATAGACTATTTTGGTAAATCATTTGATTCCTAATAGTGACATCTTCAAGATTCTCAAGAACAATCAAAATTTCCTGTACATTTGCATATTACAAAATGAAGAAAGTTATTTACTTAACTAGTTTATCATGTATTTGTATTCAGTAGATTGGGTAGCCGTCAGTAAGACCATGGATGTTCTTTGTGTTGGCAAGTATTAAATCACTGTATTTACAATTCTTTTATATAAACACTTAGATTTTGTTTGGAACATGATCAGGTAAATAAAAGCACATGGGACCTATTTTACAATGCAGAATTATTTAGAAAATCCTCCCAATGTATCTATGCCCAGAACTCTGACCATTTTCCATTTTATAAGGCTATAAAGTTGAAAATATTTCCACAATTTTCAGCTGTGGCATGAAACTTAGTACTTTAAATGGGCACTGCTTTGAAGATTTGTTTTTATAAGCACCTGAATTTGGAAATCTGTCAAGTTAGTACACTGGGCTTACTAGTGAGAAGTAACTTGACTTAATGAGATTAAGCAGTATCTACAGTGAAGAACTTCTGTGATAAAGTCTCTCTCACTTGGGAGACATATACAAAAAACCCTGTCAAAATTTGAGAAGCATTCCACGTGGTCTAGAGAGCAAGCAGAGATGAAGATTGATAATAGGTTGAAATTTAAAAGAAGTCCTTTCTCTTTCATTTTCTCTACTCACTCACTCCCTTGCCTATCTTTCTTCTCATTTTTTCACTTTTAATCGCCTTCTCACTTTGATCATTTTCTTTTTTTTTTCTCTGTTGGCCAAGTCTTGATATGTAGTGCAAATTGGTCTCAAACTCATTTCATCTCATCTCAACTGGGGCTATAGGCATGCACCACCACCACTGCCTTAAAACAACCTACACTTACCTACTATATTTTAAATCCTCAGATAGAGGGGCATTTAAAAACTATAATCTTTAAAACCATAAAATATCATCTTTGGCATGTCTGGAAAAATACTGAATAAAATATTATTTTTTTCCTTTGTAAAATGTCTATTTTTATACTTCATTCATATCATCTACTTCTATTGCACTCAAATACTTCCTTCTCTCCACAACTTCCTCTCAATTCATGGATGCGTTTTCTTATATTTAAATGAGAAAAATATGTTCATATATATGATGCTCAGTCCTAGTGGTATTGATCATATGTATATGTTTTTAGGTTGACCACTTTGTATTGAATAACAAATTAGGGTTTTCATCCCTGGATAAGACTGACACTAGCTCTCTCTCTCTCTCTCTCTCTCTCTCTCTCTCTCTCTCTCTCACACACACACACACACACACACACACACAAAGAGAAAGAGAGAGAGAAAGCTAGCTGCCATTAACTGCCAATATTTCTTCATCTAGGGGAGCTGTGATGCTCTGAGAAGAGATTCCCTTTACATATGTTGGATTGTCCATTGATGTTGCTGTCTAGGTATTGTTGAAATATCATGAGTGTGGGTTTTCAGTCTGTGCGTGAAAAGAGAAATGCCTCCCTGGTCTCTTACAGTTGTGTTAGTAGATGAAATCAGGCTGTGTTAAGTGCAAATTTAAATTTTTTAAATCAAATCAAGAAAAAAATCAATTTTCAATACTTCATTTAGAGTTTGACTAATTTCTAGTGGCATTTATGTTCAAAATTGGAAGCTATATTTAATATGTGCTGATTGTTGACGTCATTGACTGCTGAACATGTTTTCAGGTTTATTTTTAGTTATGTGTAATAATGCTTATGTGGTTGTGAATGAGGCTGTCCACAGAGGCTAGAACAGTGTTGAAAATTCTAGCACTTGACCTGGAGTCATAAGCACACTGTGAATTGTCTGACAGAGTTCTGGGAACAGAATGCAGACACCCTGTAAGAACAATGCATACTCTTAACTTCTATGCCATCTCCCCAGCTCCAAATGCTGAGGAATTTTAAATTAGAAACTGTAATAAACAGCGTTTGTCACTCTGTATCCTAATAACAAATACCTTGCCCAATGATAAAAAGTAAACTTATTTTCTCACAAGATTTTTGATTATCCATAGTCTGGACTATATGTTCTTTTAAGTATATATTTTTTTTAAATAAGTGATAACATTATAGTGGGTCTCCCAAAGGATTTTTAGTTCTAAGGGTCTAGTAAAATTTTCCAGAACTATAATTGAATTGTGTGAATAGTTCAATTTTTGCTTTAGATACTTTTTAGTGCTAGCACTTAATCAGCACTTAACAATTAGTACTTATCAAAAAGTAATACAAACACAAGCCCGTGCTTACACATTCCTAGTGGAAATTTTGCAATGGCACTTCATGCAGTCTGGTCATCGGTCCTTGTATTTTATGGCATAATTTAGTTTGCACAGTTGTAATATAACTGTCGTTATACCAGTAAAAGGGTTGGTATTTTATATAACTATGCCAGGATATATAATCTTCTCTTGAAGGTATAGAAAGACTACACTTTGATTTCCAGGTAGGTTTTCATGTCACCAAGGAGCATATGATCTTTAAATTGACTCAAATGCAACATTTTTACAATTTTTTTTTAGGTACAGTTGGGTAAGACCAACATCATTACTAAATTTAATAATTGCTGGTGAAAACGGAGGTACATCTTATACTGGTTTTTAGTTTTTGTATTTTCTTTCCCTTAGTTCAGGTTTCTAATTACTGCTATCACCACAAAACAAAACAAAAATCATTAATAGCAACAAAACCTCTGCAGAAGCTGCCAGGAAACATAAAAACAAAATGAAAAATGCCAAAAATTCATCCTCTTCTAAGGAATCCAGTCAAGACATGAGACACTGAGGTCAGAGAGCCCAGGTTACGTGCATAGAAGGGAGGATGTGAAAGAAGTTCATAACTTAATACGTGTCTTTGGACCAATGCAGTGTACAGAGGACTGGTTGGAATGAATGTCAAGAGCATACATATTCATGTGGGAAACTTAAAAAATAAAAGCGCGATATACCTTTTTAATCCTTATGTCTTTATAAATGGTCAAAAGTGCAGATATTTATGTTATAGAAGAAAATTGTCATTGGCCTTCTTATGCTAATAAACAGCTGTTTATTTAGATTCAAGTAAGGACAATCAAGACAGCTACTTGTTCTCTCAAATAAGTGAAAACTGAATCTCTGGTACAAAGAATGACTGTTTTGATCACCCATAACTCACATACAGAACATGCAAACTCACTCAGATAAAAGCCTCTTCCTAAAATTAATCAAAAGAACGTGCCAAACATGATGTTTATATTCCACCATGGAATAGTAACTGCTAATGGGCATAAATTTTAGTTATTTTGAGATTCAAAAGCTAAAGGGGATGTTGAAATAAATGCTTTTAAAAATAAAGTACTTTATAAATATCTTACCCTCACAGGCTACTTTCCTGGACTTGGTAAAAAAATGATCCCTCCTATCTTCATTTCTGTTTAAAAGTTCAATGTATGTTATATATATATATTTTTTTTTCTTTTAAAATATAAAAGTAAACATTTTTGAATTCTAAATTTCTGGGCTCGAGCAGTTGTTAGATCACCTGGAATTTTGATGTGGTCCCACATATGTGGTAACTACAAAGTCAAACTGTTAAACAAAACCAACAGAATAATCTGCATTGTCCATGACTTGTAGCCAGGCCTTGATCTGAAGGTGTCATGCTACACAAAGAGCTAGCGTTTTGGAACATAGTTTATCTGTTTCAGAAAATGAAGAGTTGGTTGACAGGATTGAAACCTCTGGCTCCAGGCAGTCTAGGCACTTTAATTTGGGTTCTTAGATCACTAAGCCAAGTCCTGTAGCTCTCAGAAAGTGTATTCATACACAGATAACCATTATACCAATCAAGTAGACATTCTTGCAGTAAGAACTTCACCAAGTTTTACTTGTATCTTCAAATGTGTTACTGCTTAATCTCATCATGTATGTCAGGTTGAATCTAAGTGGCCTTTCCTTTTTGATCTTTTTAATTCCAGTTATAAGTAATTATAAGTAATTTAAAATTTTTTGTCCATACATTTTTAGACTACACTCTCAAAAGATATTGTAACTGGATTTGTCAAAATACTGCAATGTTATTTTATCTATGAAAACCTGAAGAAAATAAATAATGTTTTTCCCTTAATTACAGCAAAAACTGTAGCTCTGTGATACTGATGTCTGCAGCAAGTCAGTTTCCTTATTTTTTCATTTCATACTACCTTTAAGGAAAATCAATTTATTTTTTTTACTTTTCCTTCCATTAAAATAAATTGGTTTGCATTTATTTGAAAGATTTGATGCTAATTTAATAGAGACCAGATTTAGAACAGGTGTGATGTTGCATCCTTTTGATTCCAGCTCTGAGGAAGTAGATCTTTGTGAGTTCAAGGCCAGCCTGGTTCACTCATGGAGTTTCAGCTAAGCCATGGCTACCTTAGAAGAAACTGTCAAAAACAAACAAACTAGCAAACAAATAGAAAGAACAAGAATAGAGTTAATTTTCTGGGCAATTTATGTGAGTAAAATTTTAAAACCTGGCATCTAATGTTAGAATTACAGTTTTCCTACTATTGAAATATAGAAAATAAACATTATATATTTTTTCAGCAAGTCGACTTATTGTTCATCTCATTCACTGATTATATGAAATTATGAGAGAGATATTGGATTAGTTGTACAGAAAACAAAACAGATTTCGGTATTAGTTTCTCAAGCAAATACTCAGAAACATATTGAATATCAGTTTCAGTTTTACAATGAAAGTATGACTCAGTGGATAAAAGACTTGCCATAGCAGCCTGGTAGCATGGCAGCCTAGTGACCTGACTTTGATCCCTGGAGCCTTCATGTAACAGCTCTATGTAGGAGTGTACACATGTCTATGGAGAGATATGGGGTAAAAGCAAGTGAATTTCCCAGGCAGCAAGTGGTGGGCAACAAGGCTGGGCTACAGAGCAGCAGAAACAAGAGCAATTGCAATACAAGGCATGAAGGTAACTGAGTCCTGAATCTCATCCTCTGACCTCCACGGATGAATACTCACTCACACGTGAACAAAACTGAAATTTAGCTTGGGAAAATGAAATTAACTACTGCATTTAGTAATAATTAGCATTACATGTAGTATGTATCTAACAAAAAAAGAGAAAGAAAAGCAAAGATATTTGTGTGATCTGGATTAAAACATAGTCATCTCTAATGGCCGAAGTTGGTGAAGTGGAATTATGGCATTTATTTTTCCCTTGCTCTCAATAAATGTGGATGAAAACTTGTCCTTAGATCTGGGTTCTGTATGGCATAAAATTTAAGACTCTTAGACTCTGATTGAACAGTTTCAAGCCTAAATATTCATTAAAATAGTATCTTTATATTTTTTGCAATGTACAGAGGTGATAAAAATAGAGAAGTTGCATTTTGACCAGGCTGTCTTCATTTTGAAGGCTGTACATTCTGTACTTTGAATTTCCATTCTCTTCAGATGTTCTTAAAACTCTCCACCTAATAAAAAATGATGAGAGAGAAATACCCAATTATTTTCACTTACATGGGCCTCTTTTATGTGCCATTTGGATAAAGATAAAATCTTCAAAGCCAGATTAGTTGTATCTTCCATCTCTCTATCATAAACTGTCTTTTATGTATCGTGTTTCTTGCAGACTGCTAGGCAAATGGAAGCCTACCAGAACTTCTTATAAATGACTGGGAAATAACATTCATATTGGGTGTCTGAAGAAGAACTAGATTGAATGGACTTCATTGCATAAACAAAAGCCTTCAACATTTTTCCAAGTATAAAATATCTGAATGATAGTGGTATTCCCTGAAGTTGCATTGTAGATGAGCGTGCAATGAAGATGTGGAGAAGATGAGTAGTAATTTTCTATTGAATGTAACAATGAACTTAGAGAGAGGTAGAATTAATTTTCTCATTGTTAGAAATGAATCCCCTAACTTTAATACTGATTGTTTTACACACATTCTCATCTACACACTCAAAGATATTATTTTTTATTTTTTCTTCCTCTTTTTTATTATTTTAAAAAATAATATCAATCAAAATGGTCACTTTCTCCCCTCCTCCCACTATTCTCCCGCTCCCCACCTCCCACCCTCCCTCCCATCCTCCTCCAGTCCTACGAGAGGGCAAGGCACCCGCCCTGTCAGAAGTCCAAGGCCTTCCCCGCTACATCCAGGCTTAGGAAGGTGTGTATCCAAAGAGGATAGGATCCCAAAAAGGCAGTACATTCAGTAGAGACAAATCCCAGTGCCATTTTCATTGGCCCCTCAGTCTGTCCCAATTGTCAATCACATTCAGAGTCCAGTTCGATCCCATGCTCTTTCATTTCCTGTCCAGTTGGAGTTGCTGAGCTCCCATTAGCTCAGGCACACTGTCTCAGTGGGTTAACCAAACCACTGACTTCCTTGCTCATATTCCCCTACCTTCTGCTCTTCAACTGGACGTTGGGAGCTCAGTCTAGTGCTCCGATGTGGGTCTCTGTCTCTGTCTCCGTCTATTGCCAGATATTCAAGTTAGTCACCATTGTGACTATGGAACAAGGCCAGTTCAGGCACCCTCTCCTCCACTGTCGAAGGTCCTAGCTGGGGTCATCCCCGTGGACACCTGGGAACCCTTCCAGAGCCAAGCCTCTTGCCAACTCCAAAACAGCTCCCTCAATTAAGATATCTCCTTCCCTGCTTCCTTTCTCCATCTCAACCATCCCACTCCCCCAAGCTCTTCCCAACCCTCCCCTTCTCCCTTCTCCTTTCCCCTCTCCCCTTTTCCCCATCCCACCCTGCCCCCATGATCCCAACTTTTGTCTGGTGATCTTGTCTGCTTCCAATTTTCAGGTGGGTCTATATATGTTTTTCTTTGGGTTCACCTTATTACTTAGCTTCTCTAGGATCAGTGCCCTTTATTTATGGCTAGAATCCACTAATGAGTTAGGTCATACCATATTCATATTTTTGGGTCTGGGTTATCTCACTCAGGATAGTGTTTTCTACTTCCATTCATTTGCATGCAAAATTCAACATGTCATTGGTTTTTTTTGTTTTTGTTTTTTTTTTTTTTACCACCAAGTAGTACTCTAATATGTAGATGTGCCACATTTTCATTATCCATTCTTCCATCGAGGGGCATCTAGGTTGTTTCCAGGCTCTGGCTATTACAAATAATGCTGCTCTGAACATAGTTGAACAAATGCTTTTAGAGTATGATTGGGCATCTTTTGGGTATATTCCCAAGAGTGAATCCTGAGGTAGGTTGACTCTCAATTTTCTGAAAAACTGCCATGCTGATTTTCAAAGTGGTTGTTGAAGTTTGCATTCCCACCAGCAATGGATGAGTGTTCCCCTTACTCCACATCCTCTCCAGCATAAGCTATCATTGGTGTTTTTGATTTTAGCCATTCTGACAGGTGTAAGGTGGTATCTCAAAGTTGTTTTGATTTGCAGGTATTTCAAAGATAAACTTTTCTCTTTGAAATGCTGAACTGACATATGAATCATATCTTGTTCTGCTTATTTCTTCATATTTTCTAAGGAAATATAAGACTTACAGTTGTTTGTATGTGTGCCCAGTGCTTCTCTGATTATTCATCCTGCAGGTACTTTCAATGGTAATTCCTTTAAAATCCACTGGTATAATCTATAGTCTTGAATGAAAATATTAATTTTAAAAATTAAGTTTTTTATTTTATTTGAATGGAGATTATTCTCATATATTTTGTCACAAGATATTATTATGAAAATATCCTATGTGGAGATATGTACTATGAAATCTTAAATCTTAAGGACAGAAATCATGCATGCATAGGCATCAAACAAAGTAAAACAGAGTCTGTGTTTTAGAAATCTAATTCATATGAATTAATTCCAAATACTTCTTTAAATATTACAAATAATTCTGTTGACTTTTTTCAGGCTTTCCTGTAACTCAAATAAAAGCTAATAATGGCGGGACACTTAAATTATATCTTGAATTATCTTAAGCATCTGCAATTGATTGGCTTAATCCTCACAACAATACTATGAAGAAATTTTATTATCCTCATTTTACTCAAAAGGAAATTGAGGAACAGAGAGGCTAAGTGGCCAAGGTCACACATCTGGTAAGTGGTAAGGACTCTGAGCCGCTTTTGATTGCCTTTGCAAAGAGATATCATAGGATGCATATCCCTAGTGCTATTTCTCCCTTAAATTTTGTTATTAGTTGGATGCTGTTAACAAACCTGTGTTTCTACTGTAATCTATATACCAGTGGGTTTTAAATGAACAAGTGAATGAATGAAGTATGTCTTTAATAGGACAATTTCTCCTTTACTCCAGATAAAAGTGTTCAGCGAGGGTGTTTGCTACTTGAAGTTGTGGATATATTATGTGAAATGAGTTGTCAATCAAGGCAGGAAGCATGGAATTGATTTGTCCTCACAGATTCTGGAAAGAGTAATACCACATCTTGATTTAGAACAGTAAGTTTCTGGACCTGTGAAACAAAATCCTGTTTAGTTAAACTTCCAGTATGTGATACTTTGTAACAGAGTTGTAGAAACCTTATATAGTATTTACATGGTATACAGACCATGTTTATGGGACATATAAGTGCTGACAACTTGCACGGTACAACTCACAGGTGATACTCATGCTTGCTTAAAAGGAAATGCATTGAGCAATAGGGAAATACTTGTATTAGTGGTAGTAAAATGATAAGACTATTGCATAGGCAGGGCATGTTATAGAGTTGAGTTAATACTTTACATTGGGATATTCAAAAGGAGAAGAAAATGAGTATTATTCCACAACAAAAGATGCCTTAGTAGATGGAAAATGAAGGATCAGAAGTTGAAGATTATCCTCGGGTGAATACTGAGTTTGAATTCAGCCTAGCTCCATGAGATCATGTCTCAAATAAAGAAAAAAATGGTAATTATATTCACATGTCACTTTGCTGTTAGGCACTCAGAAATGCATCATTGGGTGGTTTTATCCTGAAAGCCTCATAGGGACAGGTTTTACTTCCAGCAGTCTGCTTGTTCTAATGCTGAATCTGCCCTTGATTCCTAGCTGCAGTCAAGAGACAGAAGAATCAGAAGGGCTAAGAAGCTGTGGAGCTATAGTTGAGCTCATCGTTTCCCAGAAAACGCTTTGGAAATATGAGTATATTCCCTCATCCCCTTATCTTTAAATATAGTACCTGTCTTGAAGTTTTTGTTTTGTTTTTCTGTAAGTCTCTCTACTTTAAACACCTGGGTAACTACTTAAATTCCACTCATTATATACCTGTGTGATTCCCGATTCCTCAGCAACCTTCTGGCAATTTCCTCCAACTTACCCAGAGAACAGCACACAAACACTCTAGAATGTTTCCCCAGCACCTGTTTTCTGTTCTTCGCTGCTTTTTCTCATAGTATTGTGCATCATAACTCCGTCAAATTATCCATAAAAAGAAGCAAAAGTGTCCTTTAATGAGTAAGGATTCGTTCTCTTAATTGAAAAGAATAAACCTAATGTTATGAGGCGAAGGCAATAACTTAAAGCTAGTTCTGTACAGCACTGTTTTAAAATGCTCTTCCTATGTACAGTTCAGAAAACCAACCAGGCAGCAAGATCTTAGATGGACCAAACCATGCTGTATATGTGTTCAAATAAGTTCCCAGGGATGCAATCTGCTCAGTTCTTTCGCATGGAAAACAATACACAGATACTTAGGAGTGTTTTAATTAAAATTTAATTATTAGGAACAGCATGTTCCTCAAAGTAGACTAAATAAAGGGATTATAAGACCGATTTCGTAAAGAAAGGAATTCGAGGCTGTGAAAATGCCCAGAAGATAGAGAAGTCGGAGCCAGATTTTGTGTATCTATTTTATTGTTCTGAAGCACTTAGTTTGATATTTAATACACCTAACATTTTAGTTAATGGCTGACAAAGACAACAATTGCTAATTGTTAGAGTTCAGTGCAGATGGCAGGACTAACCCTTCAATCAGCAGATTCTGATTGTGATAGCCTTCTGTCATGAACAAAGGATAACATTCTAAACAATAAACATTGTTAGTGTATGAGTTTAGACTATTATGCAAAATATACTTAAAAAACTAAGATCAAATAATATAAATAACCCATAACAATTATTAACACATTTTATCTTTGAAAAATGTAATAACTGTTCATGGGCTTATTTGTCTGTAGTTTTACATCAGAATGTAAGTGCAAAATAAATTAGAAAGTGGTTTACAATACATATCTTGCCAAAGAAAAGCAATTCACAATATACTATATATTTATTAAATTCCTTTTTTAAGTGAGAAGAAATATAGCAAAACATATTGTAAAGAAAATAAGCGCAGGTTGTTTCTTATTACAGGTATCCACTAGGTCAGTTGAACTGCTCACCTTATATGATAATTAAGTAAATGTGAATGAAGGCTTCTGTGATAGTTTCTCATATTCACTAGTGGTAAATAACTAAGATATGTGGTTAATGTAAGATTGTTATTAGTATGCAAAAAGTTAGTTGCTGGTAGTGTTATAATTGGTACAAATGGTTGCATATTATCTATGATCTTCTATCAATTATAAGTATATATTCTTTATAAACTCACACATTGAATAGACCTTGTCACCCAGCCAATTTTGAGAAGCTTGCTGAGATTGATCCAATCAATAAGGGAATATTTTTTGTGGCTTACCAAAGATATTTTACAACATTTTCTGCAATATCAAAAGTATTGGAGCCGGGCGATGGTGGCACACGCCTTTAATCCCAGCACTCGGGAGGCAGAGGCAGGCGGATCTCTGTGAGTTCGAGACCAGCCTGATCTACAGAGCTAGTTTCAGGACAGGCTCCAAAACCACAGAGAAACCCTGTCTCGAAAAAACAAAAAAAAAAAAAAAGTATTGGAAACAAACCAAATAACCAGTTAGAGATTTATTCATATACTCCAGCAGAAATGGCAACAAACTTTGATTTAAGGAAACCAAATAGTTCCCTTTTCTACTATTAATATAGAAAATAAAGAAATTTGAAAGATTCCATTTTCACTGTGAATTTCTAGTGTCTTGAAATTGCTGCCATTTTAATAAAATACATTTTAAAGCATCTTTACTTATGTTTATAGGTTTGCAAATGGGCTATTTTAACATTAATTATATCTTATGATGAATAGTTTATCATTCTGACTTTCTGATATAGTTAATACTAATACATTTCTGATATTCAGGCAAGCTTTATTTGCTAAATGCAAATAAAATATCACTATAAACAGAAACAATATAATCTCACTAATGTTACTTTACGAAAAAATAATATAGTAGATGAAAGTTGGGAAGCAGAGGCAGGTAGATCTCTGTGAGTTCAAGGCCAGCCTCGTCTACAAGAGCTAGTTTCAGAATAAGCCCCAAAGCTACAGAAAAACCCTGTTTCAAAAAACAGAAAAAAATCATTCATAGAAGCCTTATTAGTATTAATGAGTTCAGCAAGTTTAATGAATACAATAATATTGTTTCTAATGAATATGTAACAGTATCCAGTAAACTGTAATTTATAATAGAACAACATTTACACTAGCAAAAGCAAACAAAAGAAGGCAAGTGTGATTTAACAGAGGATTGACAAGACTGGGTACTATTTGCAATTCGGGTTGAATTTACAGAGTGTCATCAGAAGAATTGAACAGTGGACTTTCTATTCTGCTCACATTTTGTCTCTGTTGTAAGAAACATCAACAGAATAAAGAACACAGTATCTAAACATCTCCTTTCCAGAACATGTTTGGTTTGGTTTCTCCTTCTGGCTGCCTGTTTGAAGCTAACGCCTGGCATTGTTGTGTGCTTCAGGATGGACATCGATCTCCATGGAAAGCCACCTGCTCTCACTCAGAAGTTGACACTGTGACTTCCACATTGTCATATTTCAGGGCTCCAATGTCATTAACCATTCTCCAGCTAACTTTCTAGGGGTGTATCAGACAAAGTAAGTCAACATGCCTGAGTTGGCTTCTTTTGCACCTGGACCCACTCAACTTGAGAGAGAAGAGCTCATCTGTCACTCAGTATACCCTGAGATGTTGAATTTAATTTGGTTTCTTACCTAGAAGAAGGAAGATGGAAGGCTTAGTAAGGTTCGCTTGAGTTGTTTCACCCATGATCAATATGTTAGTGTGAAATATTGATCCACACGCCCTGAGTTTCTCACTTGCATGTTTGGGAACTAAAAGAATAACAGGGATTCTTCGTGGGCCACTGTGAGTTTTACTGATCAGACTTGTTTTTTTAAAAGTTAATTCACTTTTATTAACTTATTGTTCAATTTTGGTCTCCCTTCAGCTTCCTTTGCATTCCTTTAAATCTCTTCTTTTGTTTTTTTTTTTTCAAACTGGAAGCTTATGCCCTTAAGATGATGCCTGCTTTGGATATATAAACATCTCTAGACACAGGCTGCAGTCAACAGGTTTCAGAATATTTAATTTAAATTATTTGGTGTTCAAAATGTGCTGTAATTCTCTTTGTGACAGCGTTTTTATTCCATGACCGATTTAATAGTTTTATACATGTATATTTGCTTTGAGTTTAATTATTTCTTGTGATGGCATAGTAGAGGACAGCACCTGAGACAAAAGAGAGCTGAGATTCTCCCTGTTGCAACTCTCCCGCTGCAACTTGCAGAGCTCTCTTTCTACCAAGGCGGTTCATACCCCTGTGGCAGGCGATTAAAGGCTTCACCTCGATTTTACTGCATTCCAGGCCTGGGGCTTTAACTGACTACCCGCTCTGACAACTCAGAATCCACCTTCACAGCTGAGCGCCTAACAGTGAATGGGTTCAAACCACACACATGTTCATATCCCGAGGCATCGCCTACAATTTTCTAATCCACTCTTCATCCTCAGTAATTTTTTGTAACTTAAGCTGATTTATCTTTGCACAGGTATCCTGGAGTTGGATTAGTAGGAACATGTCTGTTGTTTCTTTGATTTCAGACTGTTCGCTTATCCTTTGATTGTGGCTAATTGATTGTTCTAAAAATTGTGTTGTAAGCCAAGATCGGTGATGAATGGCTCTAAATGCCAAGACCTAGGAGCTTACCACCAGAGTACCACAAGCTTGAGGCCATGTGAATAGGTCTGTTCTCCAAAATAAAGGAAAAGTCCTATTGCCAGTAGGAGTGTTGGTCTTTCCAACTGAAAGAGAGAGAAGAGAAGCAGAAACATCTGACTTCATTTCCCTACTTCCAAATGTTAAACCATAAACTCATCGCGATTTTTCCAGAAACATGGCAGGATATTAAATCTTGTCATGGGTGAGAAACTCTATTTCTAAATTTTCTCATCTGCTTTTGTGCTTCCTCAAGCTTGTGAGAAAACAACACCTTTGCAAATTGTTGATCCTTCCTGATGGCTATGTTCATCTACTAGCTTAATATCTAGTTCAGGGTCTCCAATCCTGCCTGGTCTTAGTTACTCCCAGATGAGACTTAGCCCTACCTGAGTGTCTGATGCTCTGCAATGTAACTTGAAACAAGTCCTAGAGAAATAAATGAACATCCTGCAAAGCACTTGGAAGCATTTATATGATTATCAAATAAAAGGCTATTTATTAAAAAAGACAAGTAAATCATTTAACTCAGAAATTTTAGCAAATTCTGAATCTCAAGGTCCTTGGATCCTGATTCAAAGTGGTAAATTTCCATAACTTCCACTGTTAGTCCAGGTTTTCCTTCTCTTGTCTTAGAATTCATAAGGTAAGAGTCCTTAGTGGTGCCAGAGAAGTGCATCAGTTTCCTATTTTATAATGTGTTTATTTATTATAAACAAATATGAAACTGATGTGCTTACTATGAAGTGCACCAACAGTTTATAGAAAAAAAAGCCATTCAACATCATAGTTTCTATTGTTTACATTTTCTTTATATCTTTTTTCATTTTTTTTATTAAAATTGGTTTTTACTTTATATACCAACCCCAGTTTCCTCTCCTTCTCCCTCTCCTTCTCCTGCCCCTGACCTCCTCCCATCCCAACCCCCATCCATTTCTCACAGGGAACAAGGCCTCCCTCGGGGCATCAACAAAGTCTGGCATACCAAGTTGAGGCAGGACCAAAGCCCTCCCTACTGCATCAGGGTTGAGCAAGGTATCCCATTATAGGGAATGGAGTCCAAAAAGCCTGTTCATATACCCAAGATAAGTTCCGGTCCCATTGCCAGAAAGCACACAAACAGATGAAGTCATACAATTGCCATTCACATTCAAAGGACCAAGTCTGGTCCCATGCAGGCCCCCAGTCCAGAGTCCATGAGCGCCTACTAGCTCAGGTCAGCTGTCTCTGTGGTTTTCTCCATGATGTCCTTGTCCCCTGCACCTTTCTTGTTCATATGATCCCTCCTCCCTCTCTTCAACTGAACTCCAGGAGCTCAGCCCAGTGCTTGGTTGCAGATCATTGTTTCTGCTTTTATCAGTTACTGGATGTAGACTCTATGATCACAGTTGGGGTAGGCACTAATCAGACTACAGGGGCAGGCCAGATCAGGCACCTACTCCACTATTGCTAGGTGTCTTAGCTGGGATCATCCTTGTGGATTCCTGGGGAACTTCCTTAACACCAAGTTTATCCCTATCCCAGTAATGGCTCCTTCTATCAAGATGTCTGTTTCATTGTTCCTCTTCTCCATTCCTACCCCAGCTAGGTCATCTTGTTTCTTCATGTCCCCATACCCATCTCCTCTCTTCTACCCCCTCCCAGTTTGTTCAAGAGATCTAAACTATTTCCCCTGCCTGGGGTCCTCCGTGAGTGTCCTGTGTTCCTCCAAGAGGACCCTCTTAGGGTACTCCTTTTGATCTAGCTTCTCTGGGGTTGTGAACCATAGCCTGATAATTCTTGATTTTGTGCCTGATATCCACATTTTCTCCATATCTTAAAGATTCAATACTTATCTTCTATTGATGGCTCCATCCCATTCTACTTCATGACTCAGTTTACTGTACATAGACAATTCTTAGAATTATAACAATAGTGCACGCCAAAGACTCTCAACAATCAGTCTTATATCAATGATAGGACATCCTACTTAAGTGAGCTATGGGCTACTCCCACAGCACACGCTTCAGGAAAATAAAAACTGTCTATTGATGCCCATGAATTTCAAATTCAAGATATTTTTATTAATTCAAGGCATGTCAGAGGAAGGAAAATGCTTAGATTTTAACAGTCCATATTTATACACATGGAGAGAAAGATCTATTGCTAGTTGGAGGAAATTCAAAGTGGAATTCAACAGTCTGACACTCAGGCAGAGCACAGAGACTCACTCAGAGCAAGACCCCAGTATCCTCATAATCATTGTTGACCTTTTATACTTTCTGTCTATCTGGACCAATGACATATTCTTTTTGTCTCATTTACATATTTTATATAGAAAATAACACTCTCACTCTTCAATTTGATTGTAGTTTAGATATTGAAAATGCAAAAAATGAATTTTTCTCAACATATATTAAAACTTCTCTTTTGTCTTAGTTGGGGTTACTGTTGCTGTGATGAAATATCATGACCAAAAGCAACTTGGGGAGGAAAGGGTGTATATCACTCATAGTTCCAAGTACTAGTTCATCATCAAAAGCACCGAGGGCAGGAATTCACAGAGGGCTCGAAGCTAGAGGTAGAAGATGATGCAGAGGCCATGAAGGACTGTTGCTTACTGACTTTCTCCCCATGACTTGCTCAGCATGCCTTCTCATAGAACCCAGGACCACCAGCCCAGGATGACAACGTTCACAACAGGCTGGACCCTCCCCATCAGTCACAATTTAAGAAATTCCCTAAAAGCTTACTTTCAGCCTGATCTTATGGAGACATTTTCCTAATCAAAGTTCCTTTCTCTTGGATGATTTAGCTTGTGTCAAGTTGACATGAAACTATACAATACATACCACATGCTGAACGTGGGTTCTTTTATTTTGTTATCATTGACCCTTTGTTTTAATTGTAAATTTCTGTGTGAGTATGTCGTCTTCCCTCAGTTCCTTGCTAGAGATGTGCTCACAGATCCACCCATAGGTGTGCTCAGTTGGTAAAATCCTTATCTCATAAGCATGAGGACCTGAATTCAGCACTCAGATTTCCCAGGAAAATGTCAGATATCATAATACTCATTTGTAATGACAGTGTTTGGGAGGTAGGGACAGGAGGAAAGCTGAGACTTGCTGACCAACCAGTCTGTCCCAATTAGTGAGCGCCAGGCTAAATTGAGACCTCTTTTAAAGGATGTGCATGGTATTCCTGAGGGTGACACACAGAGTTGCTCCTGGCCTACATACATACTCTCACATAAAAGAATACACAATGTGTCCCCCACACAGACACATAACAATTAAAAGAGGAAAAATATTTAAAAAATTTTTTCACTTTTAAATGCATCTTAGTTGGTCAGGTATCCCATTTTTTTTTTATTTTCATGGAGTAGTACAAGTTATGTAACTGACATCATCTACTACACAAATATTATTATAAATCAAATATATGGTGTTCTTTCCCTGTCAAAGTGAACTGTAAGGTGCATTAGTACAAGAAGTTGTTAGAAAATGTTTTCAGTATATTCAAGATGAACCCCGAAGATAGACAATGTCTATACACAGACTATTGTGAAGAGTTTTGCCAGCCTTTTTACATTAGAGGTCATGATGTACACCATTGGAAACATTCCGGTACAACAAATTAATACTGGAAGTTGAAAAAAGTATTAAAGTGGTCAAAGGTACCCCAAAAGGTATGTAGTGACATTGAGTGATACTCCCACATGGTGAAAATTGACTTTTAGACTTAATTACCACACTTAAAAGTTGTACGATCTTGCACAATTTATTTAAATCTTGTTGGTCAAAATTTTTCTGCAAAGAGCATTTAATCCTCTAGCCACATTTTGTGGTCCTTCCATCTCTAAATTTTTCTTTATCTGTGACAAATATTTTAAGATACTTAATTTTCATGATTGTTGATTGTCAAAGTATAAATATAACTAGTTTTAAAGTAAAAGTAACTATCTTCTAATTTACAGAAGGTGGCATTATGGTTGTATTCCATGTGTACAGATAAACTTGCAAAATTATATCTATGTGCCTTACAGAAAATCACAAAGAGTTTCTGTGTCAAAACAAGAGAAAATATTGGAAAACAAATTGATAAACTTTATTATTGGAAGTTTTGAAACAGTGGAATTGGGCCTTTGTTGTTAAACCTAAATTTCCAGTTACCTTCTGCCCTCTTTTCGTTTAGTTTAATATGTATTAGAAGGCATATAACCAGGCACCATAAGAGATACTTTCTCTGTCCCTATATTATTCTCAATCCTAGTATTACTGTACTGAAAGAATCATGATGTGCTCAAGAAATCTTGGATCTGTGGTTATATCAACATTAAAATATACAAATTAAACACCAAAAAGGATAGCACAGACTCATAAAAAAAAAAGGTAAGTTTCTCAATTTTCAAATTGTTACGGGCATTTATGGAGCAGCTAATTGAATAACACAGCACACTATTATCCAATTGTAAGCCCATGCATTCCTGTTGTCAGAGTGGGTTGTGCTAGCTAAAGCAGCACGTGGAATGAACCACCCTGAGTAAATGACGGCAGTGCTCATAGTGCCAGTTCAGAGTCAGTGTTTTTGTCTTCTTGAGTCTGTTTATTCTATGCCTACCCAATTCGTGTTCCCAGACACTGCACATTTCTGGACCGTGTCTGGGTTGTTTTTTTCTAATACAGCCTTATAAACATGGAATGAGGAAATATGCAATACTGCCGAGTCAATCTGAAATTTCTGAATTACTGTGGAGAATTCTTGGCAAACTGCAAAGCCTTTGAGCAAAAGGATGGATTTCAGATCCATCTTCCACTTCCTAATTTGTCTTTATATTATAGACAAAAGCATGTGGATAAAATTAGGAAATTTAGACTATTAGAAGAAGATACTGTTCTGGGATGGAAAGCATGGTAGGGGCTCATCTTAGATGTGATGTTGGCCAGGAGCCTTTATGAAATTAAAGTGGAAAATCTCAGTCATAACCATAATCTTCTGATGAATCCTTCCTCTGATTTTGTTCTTCATACAGTCCCTCATGTCTCTGCTTCATCAGATCCACACTTTTGTATGTCTAATAATATATTTTTAAGAGATATTGTCTGTTTTAGAAGTAGCAACATCTTAATGAAGTCTTAAGTGGTCTCTAATTCAATATGAGATTTGGAGTTGTCAAAAAGAGGGCACTGGAAACATGCACTAAGTTGAAAGGCAAAGGACCATAAATTCTGGGACAGACATGACACATCTCAAGCCAGGGAATGTCAGAAATCACCAGAAATGCAGCCAGGCTTAGGCAATAAACACCTTAGAAATATGGACCTCTAGATTGAACTGATAGATGCTCCCAGCGCCTCAATTAGAAGGCTTTTAGCCCCCACAATTCTGATGTCAAGAATTTCTTAGTGAAACTATCACCATGCTCTTGTAAGTTGCTGCTGTCCTACAAAACTGGTATAGCATCACCGTGACAAAAATATAATGTCCTTGTTGTATATACAGAAGACCTGTGTACCTGTTTATAATTTATCCATACAATATCCAGTTAGACACATAGAATCACACACACACACACACACACACACACACACACACACACACACACACACGGAAATATCTGAAAAAGCAGAAAATTTCTATCTATCTAAGGAAGGAAATGATTGCACTTGCTTCATCATTTTAATTTAGAAAATAAAAAATAGTCACGCTGCAGTTCAGAGTTAATTCTAGTTTTGCTGCTGAAGGGCACATTCTGAGACATGCATTGCTTGGTGGTGTGTAAGTGTGTTAAGATACTAAAGTGTCCTTTCATGGTCCTTTCTGGAATATGTTGGTCACTCAGTGGAATCGTGATGAAAGAGAGTTAGCCCAACATGAATGAGGTGGCTCCTGCCACAACAGTGGACACGTAATAGTTTTAGTTATTCTTATCAACTGACCCTAAAAATTCTTTCTAGGTGATGTAATCTAGAAAATAATCCGAATCAGCATGTTAAGATGTATGAAAAATAAGATACGCTGCACATGCTTGGGTGACATGGTAGACCACACAGTAAATAAGTAGTTGGAGAATTCATACATGTTCTATCAAAGTGGTTATGGAAAGAGACATAGAATCCTTCTCTCTCCCTCTCTGCTTCTTAGCTTCCTCTTTTTATACAGAAGTATAGGGTGCTAGAGAGGAGAGAATAATAAATAATTATAATATTAACAATAATAACCTGTGTTTATACAAATATGTGTCTTTTCATGTGTACATGCCTCTGTGTATGTGTGTTTGTGTGATTTGTGTATATGTGTGTGTGAGACCTATTTCCTTATACAGAGCCTTCTGATTTTATGCTGATATGAATAATAGGCGTTTCAAGGTTGTTTTTGTTCTAATAATTACCATTGACTCTGGTTCCAGATATAGGGTTTCTAAATCCCTTAGAATTTGGAGGGTGATGCTCTTGCATGGAGACTATTGATGGGACCCTGAAAGGCCTCATGATAGGCACTGATCACTGGAAAGACCAAGATGTGAGTAAAAGAAAAGTGGAATATTGTATTCTACAAAGAAATCAGAGTCAACGTGAAGAAAATCAAGTCGTCACATTCATATGTTGCATCCCTTGGGTTGGTGAGTATATTTCTGGTCTAAGAAAGTGGTCTCTCTTAGTTTCATCAGGTCGGTAGTTCTTGTATTTAGAACTCTGGAAGAGGGTGTTCTGTGGGACTCTAACACTGACTGTAGGCAGAGACTGCAGTTTCGTTTCCTGGCCACCCAAACCCAAATAATCACATAAAACTATATTAACTACAAAAATGTTTGTCCTATTGGCTCAGGCGTATTATTAACTAGCTTCTATAGCTTCAACAAAACCCATAATTCTTTTCTATGTTTAGCCATGTGTCTTGTTTCTTAGTACTGCATTTTCATCTTGTTTCTTCTGCAACTGGATGATGACTGCAGACTGAGCCTTTCCTCTTCTCAGAATTCTATTCTGGTTACCATGCCTATAATTCCTGCCTGGCTACTGGCCAATCAGTATTTTATTAAACCAATACAAGTGACAAATCTTTCCAGGACACAAGAGCATTCCCAACAACAACTGGCTGTTCTGGATCAGCTAAGAAGTCTTTATCACACACAAGTAACTAACAGTTTCCTTGACTTCAGTTTGCCATCATAAAAGTCACCAAATTTTGCAAGACTTGTTGTAAGGGTAGATTTGTAGACAATTTGTGGAAAGTGTGGGTAATCTGACTAGCCACTCTTTAGGATTATTTTCCAAAGTGGGAGGTGGGATTCTGTATCTAAGTGCTTTACTAACACCAAGCAAATTGTGTCCTGATAAAAGTGCAAGATACCTGCTTGGCACCCAGATATTTTGGAGACTTGATTAGTATGTAAATATCACATATTCACTGTCAAAAATGTTTAGTGAGGTATAAAAAATTGTTTGCTTACCACACAGTAAGTTAAACATACAGCTATTAGCTGTGCAGCTTCCTGACTCCTTGTTTTAAAACATCTACATATTTACCCTAAACCCTGTGTGCTTCGCAGTGATTTGACATAGCAACTTTACACTGTAGACCGACTCTGCTTAGGAGACAAGAGACAGAATGATCTCCTGATTGTTTCTCAACTCTGAAAAGTACTCTTTTGCAAATTCAAGCTGAAAAAATGTAACAGAAATAAATCTGATACAAGCAACAGGAAGAATAAGTCATCTAAAAACAATGTCAAATGAAGAATTGCTGCTGCAGAAATCAAAAAAGAAATGGAATATTAAGAGGTGTTCACAAAACACTAAGATGCATTGGCAATGGCATCCAAATAGTAGTAATGGCAGCTATATACAAGTTGAAATTTTCTCTTCTCCTGAATAGTAATCTAAAAATTATTAGCATAATTAAAATAATTCATAATAATACTCAGTTCTTTATATGCTCCAGTGTCATTTTTTCCCATTTCCAGTTTGTTGTAGAAAATGCTCCTCGGTCTTTCTGTGTCTACAAAAAGTGGATAAGCACATTATTATCTTTCTATAATGAAGCCAGAGAAAACTGGGATATAACATAAGCAAGTTTAAAAAAAAACAAAAACAGATCAGCCATTATCAAAAAAGTTTCTTCCTACAGCAGATGGGGGCAAACAAGGAGATGCGGCCTTGGGACACTCAGCTCTAAATTGGGTGTCACCATCAAATTCCTCCCCTAAGGGCTCAGAGATATCTGTGGGATAGGAGACAGAACTTGTAAGAGCCAGAGAGGAGGGAGGACACCAAGAAAACAGGACCGTCTGCATGCGCCAGTACTGACGCACGTATTAACTCACAGAGACCAAGACGCAGAGCGTGCAAGGTCTGGGCCACAGGAAGTGGACATAAAGTTCTAATCCCTACATTTAGTTGACAAGTGCTTGCAAAGGAAAACCTAAGTTTCCTCCAGTAAAGTCTCACAGGGCATACAAACCGTACAAGGACAGGCCCCATGGCCAACAGTGGATGAGTAACACAAAACAAATCATAAGGTATTTTTGAAAGTTTTTGGCCTCATGGGTGTTTTTTTATCTAAAAAAATCTTTATATATATAAAGATATTTATATGTACATATATACATACATAATTTCTACTTTTGTTTTAATGCTTTTTTTTGCTTTCTCATGCATGTGTCTCAGTCTCTGTATGTGTGTCCTGTGCTTTTTTATGTTTTTTTTTCTGTTTGTTGCTTTGTTGTTGTTTTATTTTCTTATTCAGTTTTTTTTTCATTTTAATTTATTTTACCTTTACATTTTTAGATGCCTTTTTATATTCTAATGAGGGAAAGACACACGTAGGACTTGGAAATTAGTGGATGGGGAAAAGTGAGGATATGGAAGAAGTTTGGGAAAGGAAAACCATAGTCAGAATATATTATATTTTCATTTCATTTCATTCATTTCACTTTCAGTTAAAAAAAAAACTAGAAAAAATTTGGTAGTAACAACAACATATCCTATCACTGAACATTTCTATACAGTCCAAGCAGTAACCACTCCTTCCTAAATTGGGTGTAAATCATTTAGAAAATAGAAAATAACATATTCTTATACATATTTGTGAGATAGAAAAAAATGAGATTTTTTCCAACAAGAATGGCTATATATGATTCCGCAGTTTCTTCATCTCTCCTTCCCGCCCTCCATTCCTCTTCTTTCTATACTCTGTAGGGTCTCACTTCAGTCCTCACGGTGTCTCTTTTCTTTTTCTCTTCCTTCTCTCTTCCTTTCTAATGTCAAATATCGGAACATTTGCTTTCAAAGCAGAGTTACTGTTCAAAGGCACTGGAAATTCCTGGCTTTTTAGTAGCATCCTTTTAATCTCAGAAATCTATCTTTTAAACATTTTCTGTAACTGCTGAATTGAGTTTAGCGTCTAAATTTCTGGTCTTTATGAGAACGCCTTCTAGGATGGGCATCATATAATTCTGAAAATGACAGAAAGCAGATGTCTTTGGTTAAAACCTTTTGGAAGAACCAGGATGTTCACTGTCAGGGATGTTATTATTTTTATTTTAGAAAAATGCAGGAATGTAACATTTGTGTTTCTGTGTTCAATTCAAATTCTTCGTGCCTCAGTCATTGTTTTAGATACTCTTCTATTCACAAATATTAACAGTTTTTCTTCCAGTTTCAGGTACATAGAACACAGAAATACATCATTTCAAAATCAAACTCAGTTCCTTATTTTTGGCTCTGTTCTTCTCTGATCAAAGGAATATAGTTAGTAATTTGTCTGGATCATATATATTAAGTGGGGATCGTTACACTATGGCATGCTACATCCAAATGATAGGCTCATATATCTTGCAGAGACAACTTATTATTTCTTACAAGAATTATACAAATGCAAGATAAGATTTTATATTCCTATTCATGCAGAATATCTTCAGACATCATCACTTAAGTTACACGCTCTTGGTATTTAGCTAAGACTTTATGCTCTTGAGTGTCTGGACCCCTTAGGATGAGGCAATACTGAAAAGTATACTATTCTGAGAGAACAACCACTTCTATTATAGTGGTTATTACTATGGGTTTTTAAGAATAAGACACAGAACTGGGGAGTGGATCTTAGAGGAATTGAGAGGAGAGATAAATATGACCAAAATACTTGGTACGAAATTCTCAAAGAATTAATAAAGTCACAGGCTTTGTCTACAGATGTATAGCTATAGCTAGGCCCATGCAATATATTGGTCACACAAAATCAATTCCAATAATGTAATGATAATACACAGAATAGTGTGGTGAAGTTTAGGTTTGTCTTCTGGAAGAAGATCTATAACTCCATGGTGAACAGATAAAATCAGAACAACTCTGCACAAGAGCTTTTCCATGCAGGCTTTCAGAACCACACAAAGAGCAAAGGTGGGGAATCTAATTCTCATGAAAGTATAAACTGATAAATAAATGCTCCTGTGGTTTTGAGCTGAGCTAAGAAATGGTCTTACAAAGGGGCTCCTTTGTAAGAAACAAGCTAACGGTTTCTTCCCTCCACTTCTGGGTTTACCACTGTCTGTTTCAATCTGATTCCTAGGCTCATGCCTTTAAATGAACAATTCATCTATGCTCTTTTGTTGTGTGTACAATTTTCAGAAAAACGCAGAATTAAAAACACCTGACAGCCCTTTAGATCATTTCTACTTCTTTAATGATAATTGCATTGCAGATATAATGTTTTCTATCTTGGCTGTGCAGGGAGATCCTTGACTCCTTTCTCTGAAAATATCTGTCACTGCATTTGATGGAAAACCTGGCAAGGAACAATCACCATCTTCTTTGCCTGTGGTTTAATGGGCACAATCCTGTGAAATCAATCATGTGAAAGACAGTAAAGCGTCAAGTCAACCTAGCATAATTAATGTGACAGAGTCAAGACCAGATTTTAGTGCTTGGTAGTACAAATACGAAGAGAAAGTTTCAGCAAGAGTTGCTTCTATGGTAATATGCAAGATATTCATCAGTATCGCTATAGGATAGGCTCATTACAGGTTCCCTATCCTCAGCTGCCCAAGGAACTAACTGGGGACATCGCCTTGGGCTCCTGGGAGCCACTCTAGGTTCAAG
>NC_022025.1:6177509-6188590 GCF_000317375.1 Microtus ochrogaster | reverse complement strand
CTGATGAGAAGCCAAGGACAATGGCAAGGGGTTTTGATCCTCCTTAATTTGCTGGCTTTGTGGGTGCCTAGCCAGTTTGGATGTTCACCTTCCAAGATATGGATGGAGGGGGGAGGGCCTAAGACTTACCACAGGGCAGGGCACCCTGACTGCTCTTTGGACTGGAGAGGGAGGGGGAGAGGAGTGTGGGGAGGAGGGGGAGAAGGGTGGGAGGAGGGGGAGGGAAATGGGAGGCTGGGAGGAGGCAGAAACTTGTTTTTTTTTTTCCTTTTCTCAATAAAAAAAAAACTGGAAATAAAAAAGAGTTGCTTCTCTGGGTTTTTGTATATGAAAATGGACAAGATTTCTAATCTTCCATCAGATATAAGACCACAAAGAATACTTCCATTTGATGACCTGCTATGATTCTGCTTTGTTTGTTTCATGAGAGCTACTATCATGGATAGAGACCAGATTTATAGATTTTCACCACTGATATATTTAATTGACTTCAAGTAGGTTGGTGTTGAGTTACTCTATAATATTCATGAGCACTATTTTCTTAGGAAAGCGACTTTAAATCTCCATTTTGTCCTAATTGAAGAGGTTAAAACAATAAAGATTTGCTAGAGTACCTTCGTGGTCATTGATGCAGAATTTGTTTTGCTGATTAGATATATTTAATAGGAATACCAAAGCACTGCTGATTTTGGGTGTTCTTGTATATGACTACAGGCTAGCCGTAGAGTGATGGAGCATTTTTCTACATGTTTATTCCCATTTCTTTTCTTCAAATTTATGTTTGTATAAACTGTGGTAGTGTGTTGCTTTAAGGATAGGCCTACTAGCAGTTCTTCTTCTGGGAGACAGCTCAGAGCTGTATTATTCATGGAGATGGTCCAGGAAGCCCAATGCCTTCTACCAACTAGCGCTTTGAGCACTTATAATGGGTCCCTAAGTGCTTAACATTCTGTATCAAATGTCTTCCTGCTTAAAATACTCCTTGGTTTCTATTTTGTTCTTTATCCTTGATAGATGCACCAATTTAGAGAGACCTGATACTAATGACATAACAAATAGTGGGATTTCATGTGATTGAGGGAATACCATCCCCAAGATTAAGAACATAGAATGGAATGCATGCTCATATAAAATTATTTATTAGAAAAACATCACATTCCAAATGCATTAGCAAAGGGAAGAGAATCAACATCTAAAATGGAACTCTGAGCTTCTGTTTATTTTTGAAGAGCTTAGTCAAATTAAATAGGTCTGGGGGACAAGAAAGAGCTAGTACTAAAATTGGGGCCTATTTGTTCTCAGGATCCCCTAAATGAACCTGAAAACAATATAAGGCAGTGTTTTCTCAAAAAAGTGACATTTGCATTTTATCTGACTTCAGTTAAGACATATGAAAAGTAAAAAAAATGCTTAATCAGTTTAATATATTAATATTCATGTCTTGCAATCAAAGGTCTTCGGCTTGGAAGATGCTCTGGAGGGAAGATGCTCTGGAGGGAAGATGCGTGCCTTATGTCACTGGCACCCAAGTCTTTTTCAGTGGATCCACATACTTCAGGTTTAGTGGGATGCTAGAGAAGACCATTCCGTCAGTCAGCAAATGCAGATGGCAAACTGCACCTGATTCAGTCAGGCCACTAAAGGCAGCACCAATCTGACTGAAGCAGTACCTGGTGTGACGGAAAGGCAAATAAAACTACAGTCAGGCCACCTGTGGCTAGAATGCTGCCTTCAGAAGAGCACAAGCTCATTTTTTAAATATATTTAAAACATTGACATGTTGTTTTTTTGTAGTTTTATATTATGTTTCAACATAACTGTGTAGTTCTCAAAAATGAAAAACTTAGATAGTGAAGTCAAAGATTGGACATCCTGAGAAATGCTAAAGCTTCCAATGACATTTAATTTTTGGTTGTTCTCAATATTACCTCATTGCTGACTTAATTTGAAGAAGTGCCAGAATGGTACTGAGATTTCTTTCTTAGTATGTAGAATTCCTCCAAGAATTTTGGAAGTTATTTGTTCCTTAGTTTTAGTGAGTGCTGATCTTTTCATTTTTTGAGAATCAACAATTACCACTGAACCTGGCTAAAGGAAATCAATTATACGTTTTTTGTAGTCTTTTAGTCTTTGTTGCTAAATGGTTCTTTGCTTGGCATAGACATTTATAAATTACAATATACTGACCCTGTATTGATCATTCAAATGCATTTTAAATGAAACCAAATGCCCAGATGTAGAGTGCAAGAAATCATGAAGTCAATAAACCTTATAACATCCCTAGTATAAAACATTTAGAGAAGTAACTGAGACAAACATGAAAAACCCAACAAAAATTTTCAGACAATGTGAAATAAACTGGCGCAGAGAAATAGATGGTGAGGTGTTAGGAGCTGAGTTTCAGATCATGAAGTGCTTTCTGCTTCTCTGGTTTCACAAACATACCTTCTATGCTTGTCTGCAGGCTTAGAAATGTTGGAACACTCTGTTGTTTTGTAGTGATGTAGTGCTTCTCTTAATGTAATATTGTCATGGATGACCTGTTTGTTTTACACTGCCTAGAAGAAATTAAAATACACATTCTGTATTGGAATTTTTGGTGCTGCTCTCAGGACACTTCAGAGCTTGCCAAGAGGGTGGGAATGAATACACTCTAAAATATTTTTCTTCCATTGGCCTGAAGAATTCCTTTGAGATGGAATTGAAAGTCTTAGAGGCTGTTGTTGTGTCATCATGGTGACCTGCGGCTCTGATGGGATGAATGACTAATGCATGAATGTCTGCAAGACAGACAAGAGGGATGCTAGCACCGATCACTTCCAGGTGATGAAGTAGTCCCTCTGTCTCACCCACGAACGCCCCCAAACACTCTGTCAGGAAAGTATCTACCTATTATTCCAAATTTTTATGGAGAGTGTTTGCCAGGAATTGCCTTTGCTTAAGAAGATGAAATCCAGCAAAAGGGAAAAAAGTCAAGCAAGGGAATGCAGATGTCATTTTTAGCCCTTTATCTTTTGCCCTGTGTCATCATTCATGGGATAATGTGATTAAACAAATGCTTTCTCTTCTAAGCCAGCATTTCTTCACGAAAATATGTCATTTGACATATGGCTTTGGCTTCTCTTGTCAACTCACAATCTTTTCTTCTTTATTTCATCTTAACACTAATGTTTTACATAAGTCACAAAAGAAATCCTGGCTCAGACACCCCTTTCTTTGTGCCACTAATCATATCATAAAATGACTTAATACTTCCTGATTCTTTCCCCTGTCACTACTTGGTCCTCTACAAGCTGCTCTTACCCCTGCTAACCTTACAAAGGTTTCTTCGTCCAAAATCAACTGTGCATTTCTAATAAACAGCTGAAACATAATTCAGTTTGCCAACTCCCTTCTTGAAATTCTGACTGCTTTTGAGTTTAGATTATTCCACATTAATTTATATCTTTCATAACTTTTCATATTTATATTTTTCATCTTTTTTTCCTTAGAGTATTTTTCCTAATGTGCTCAAAAAGGTGTATCTTTCTCTCTCTCTCTCTCTCTCTCTCTCTCTCTCTCTCTCTCTCTCTCTCTTTGTGTGTGTGTACCTTATCATATGGCCATCTAACTTTTCTCTACTGGTGTAATATTCAGTTAAAATGTAAACAGTTCAACATGAATGATGCACAGTCATCTAAAATAATTATGTTTAATGTCAGTGTGTCTTAATGTTTCACCTGTTTGGTCAGCAAAATTTTAGATGAGGTCAGTCATCCCTTCCCTTTTCTACACAGTCTACCTACTTTCTGGGCATGCAATCAGATCCGATGCCTGAGTTATTCATAATCGTTTCATTGACACCGAGACAGGGACACTCTGAAAATGTTAATTTGACAAGACTGGGAGTCACAAGTTTTATGTCAGAGATTCAAAGAATGAGAAAACTCTGTGTAAGGAAGATCTCATCTATTTGACTTTTAATATAGAGGGATGAACAATGAAGACAGTGGGTAAATCTTTGCTGACAGCTAGCAAGGCCAAAGGGACAACCCTGCACTGGGTGAGACATTGGATTTGCCAGCACCTGAATGTACATGGCAGTAGATTTTCCCCAAAACTTTCACACGAGAACATGGTGAAGTGCCATCTTGACTTCTGCTTCTTGACAACTCGATTAAGAAAAATAGACATGTGGTGGAGAAGCCCTGTTAACATTCCCAAGTTAAAGAAATGGGAGGTACAAGGGGAAGGCACTATCAAAAGGGATAAGAGAAAGGAAACCAGTAAGGAGAAGGCATGTTAAAAAAAATACAGAGGAATAATCGCTTCTCCCCGCCCCCCCCCCCAGCAAATGTTCAACATCTTAGCCAGTTTTCAAATGTGGACCCATGCTGACATTTTAGTTTACACATGAACAGCAAAGCTAGGTGACTAAAGGCAGAGATTCAATAGCTACTATGCTTGGAAGAAAACTCATTCTTTCATCTATTTTCTCTGTGTCTTGAGTGATTTCATCTCTGTGTTTTTGCACGTTCCTACAAAATGGGAATGTTAATAATAATATACCATAAATGACTAGCAAAGAGTGATTTTTTTGCAATGTGTTTGCCCCAGCACACAGGTGTGAAAACACCTGCTAATTCAAAGCCAAAATGGGAGAGGAAGACTCATATCAACATTGTTGCCATTGAACAATAGAACTAGGCAAGTTCACCACCATCAGCTACCTGATCTACAAATGTGGAGGAATCAAGAACTAAACCATCAAAAAGTTTGAAAAGGAGGTTGTTCATATGCTCCTTTAAGTCTCCATTTGGTCTTGAACATGTTGCAAGCTGAATGTGAGTGTAATAATCACCATTGGCATTTCCTGTGGAAATTTGAGCAAGCAAATACTATGTGACTATTATTAATGCCCCGGGACACAGACACTTTATCAAAAACGTGATTACAGGGTCATCTCAGGCTGACTGTGCTGTTCTGATTGTTGGTGCTAGTGTTGGTGAATTTGAAGCTGGTATCTCCAAGAACGGGCAGACCTGTGAGCATGCCTTTCTTTCTGGCATACACCCTGGGTATGAAACATCAAATTGTTGGCATCAACAAAGTGGATTCCCCGGAGCCACCCTACAGCCTGAAGAGAATTGTTAAGGATGTTAGCACACACATTAAGAATTAGCTACAACTCTGACACAGTAGCCTTTGTACCTAGTTCTGTTTGGAAGGGGAATAACAGGCTGGAGCCAAGAGAGAATAGGCCTTGGTTTGAGAAATTAAGTCACCAGCAAAGATGTCAGTGCCAGTGGGACCACACTATTGGAAGTTTTGGATTGTATCCTACCCCCAACATGTCCAACCAGCAAGCCTCTTCAACTGTCTCTCCAGGATGTCTACAAAGTTGGGGGTATTGGCACTGTTCCTGTGGGCTGAGTGTGGACTGTTGTTTTAAACACTGGCATAGTCTTTTCCTTTGCTTCAGTCAATGTCACAAAAGAACTAAAGACTGTTGAAATGCACCATGAAGTTTGGAGTGACAATCTTCCTGGGCACGGAGTGGGCTTTGATGTAAAGAATGTATCTGTCAAAGGTGTTAGACACAGTAATGTTGCTGGTGATGGCAAAATTGGCCCACTAATGGAAGAAGCTGGCATCACTGCTCAGGTGATTATCTTGAACCATCCAGGTTAAATTAGTACTGGCTATTCTCCTGTAGTGGGCTGTTACAGCTCACATAGCATGCCAGTTTGCTGAGCTTAAAGAAAAGATTGATCATTATTCTGGTAAGAAGCTGGAAGTTAACCCCAAATTTTTGAAAGCTGATGATGCAGCCATTGCTGATATAGTCTCTGGCAAGCCCATGTGTGTTGAGAGTTTCTCTGGCTATTCTCCATCGGCTTATTTTACTGCTCGTGACATGAGACAGACAGTTGCTGTGGATGTCATCAAAGCTGTGGAAAAGAATCCTCCCATAGCAGGATTCAAAGTGACCAAGTCTGCCCAGCAAGCTAAATGAATATCCTCCCTACCACCTGTCACCCTGGTCTTAGTCAGTGGTGGAAGAGTGTCTCAGAACTGTTTGTCTCAATTGGCCATCTAAAGTTTAATAGGGAAAGCCTGGTTAATGATGACAGTGCATCGTAAAACCTTCAGAAAGAAGAGGAGAATGTTTGTGGACCATCTTTGTGTGTGTGGCAGTTTTAGTTATTTCAAAATCAAGACTTTTACTGGAAACAACTTGACCAAGAATCTGTCACAGAATTGTTAGAGCCATTAAAACAAATCTAATAAGAAAAAGAGAGTGCATGACCCGTAGCGAGTCTTAAGCATTGTTTTTCCTCAAGCAAAGTGGAGTAGCTCATCTGTGACGCTAGTACTGAAAACCTGAGACAGGAGGATTGTCACAAGTTTGAGATTGCCCAGAGCTATGTAGTGAGATTCTGTTTTGTTTAGCTTTGCTTTGTTATAAACAACAACAGCAAAGAAAACGAGTTAGCTTATAACTTTCCTGATACTGGGAAATGAGGACATAAAGTAGAAGCATGTTCTTCATTCTCTGAGTACCAGCCTACTGTCCTGTTTTGAATCTACAATCAGTAACTGATTGTTGAGCTGGTAACCATGTTCCAACACTTTGTCCACGGGGCATAGTTACCCTTTCTCACCAGTCTAAAGTTTCTGTCTAGAATCTCTTTGTCTCTAGACAGACTGGGATCTTTAGTCCCTTCACATGAGAATTCTGTCTCTTACAACTAGTGTAGGAAATCACACATCAGTGTTCACTGACTGACATACAAGTTAGATAAGTGCAACAATTTTAGCTGTGTAACAAAGAGCTTGTCATTGATTTGGAATGGAACATTCTACCTGACATACTGAGATGCCTAGATTTTGTATTGTCAACTGGACTAAATAATATTCATGGATTATGTTCATGCATCTATGATTTTTAACTGACCCATAAGACAAACTCAATTTCCCCAACTCGATCTTCACTGTTCAATCGCATCACTTTTGGGTTTTATAACAGCTCAATCTGAGTTGCATAGATATGTTCTTTTTGTGAAATCCTCACTCTGAAATGATAATAATTAGTAAAAATAACATCCCTCTGGATATGAGCTAGATAATTTAATGTTTTACACCACCAAAAGACATGGTGTGATGGTGGCATGCCTGTGGCATGACTCTATGACTTCATATGTTCAAGAAAAGTTACTTTCCCTAAACTGCACATGTAAACTGGTACAGATGGGTGACAAGGTTCCACATCCACCCCCATGCCTATAAACTCTCCTTAATTTACCCATTTGACTAATTTTGACTCACAGGATACTGTGTTATTGAACAATGACTAATTTAATTATTATTTTCATGTGTTAGAATTGTCCGTAAAGCTGGCATACAGCATATATAATAGAAATGCACTTATCTTCTTATTTTTAAATATTAATTTTAATTTTATAGAGTCTAATAATTTAAAGACTGTCCTCAAACATGATAAAAGGCAAGTTTAAAAGTAGAAGCCAAAAAAATGTTTTAGAAAAGTGTTGGACTTTCCTTTATTACAATTCTATTTTACAGAGTTGAAAATTCATGTTGAAAATGAGGTAATTATACTATTTTACAAATCTTTAAATAAGTTACAATCCTCTTGGTGACTAATTTCCCTGCTTTCCTATTAATTCTAGATGAGATTCACTCTGAATGGGTATCTGTTCTGTGCTTTGAGTCTTTAATTAAGGTTTCTACTTTTAGAAAGTTTTTAAAATTTAATAAGATTAAATCAATTGGTAGTATAACACTGAAAAATTGTGTACAAATGTAAGTTAAATATTGGACACACCTGCTATTTCTGACAGCACATTCACAGGTAGCACTGAATGATTTAAATTATGAAAATAAGTTATAATTTCTCACTTAAGAAGATATTTAAAATGATATTGGTAGATCACAATACTTCTTTAGAAATAAGACTTTTTATTTTCAATCTAACATTTAGCGTTGTCTGAACCCAAATTCCTTGTATTGGCTATATTTTAAAATAAAATTTCAACTAGGAACAGTACTATTTCTCACAAAATGTATTATTTCTGGTTTTGAAGAATTATTTCTATGCAATCACTTGTGCATGAGAAGAATCATGCTTACCAAGTAGACTTCATACATTTAACATGTACCGTACACTTGACTCATGAACTTGCTAACTAACAATTCGGGTCACTTAAGGAGTTACCTGAATTGGCTCTGAATTAAATGGGAAAACCAGTTTTCATGCATTTTTTTTCTTTTTTTGAAATGTTGCCTTCTAAATATCAGGAAGAAATTAATATGTTTCAAAGTTATTTATTTTTCATTTGAATTTGAAATACAGTGAAAATATGAGGTGAACGTGAATAATGTATGAAAACTAACCAAATATAAACAACCACCACTCCTCATAAACCCCAGACTCATTCTTTTTTAATTCTTCTCTCATGCCTTACATCCATCCACACTGCATCCTTCCCTTCCTACACCCCTCCCAGCCCCATGACTTATGTCCCCTCTCCCTCAGATCTACTCCTTCTTGCTTTTCAGAAAGAAACACAGGCCTCCTAGGGATACCAACTTGACATGGCCTAACAAGTTACAATAAGAATAGGCACAAACCCTCATATCAAGACCGAGCAAGAAAACCCAGTGAGAAAAAAGGGAGCCCTATGCTCAGGCAAAAGAGTCAGAGATAATCTCTGCTCCCACTGCTAAGAGTCCTAAAATGACACCAAGCTATATAATCATACTGTATATGCAGAGAACCCAGCTCAGACCTATACAGGCTCCCTGATCACTGCTCATATTTCTGTGAACCCCTATGAGCCCTGCTTAGCTGATTCTGTAAGCCATGTTCTCATGGTATCCTTGACTTCTCTGGCTCTTTGTTGGTTTGAAAGAAAATATCCCCCTCCTGGAGTCACTCTATTGGGAGATGCAGCATTGTCGGAGGAAGTGTGTCACTGTACGGGTGGGCTTTGAGGTCTTATATATACTCAAGACATGCCCAGTGATTCATATCACTTCATGTTGCCTGTGAGTCAAGATGTAGGACTTCTGGCTACTTCTCTAGTGCCATGTCTGCCTGCACTCTACCATATCTCATCATGATGATAATGGACTAAACCTCTGAAAATATAAGCCACCCAAATTAAATGTTTTTTTTTCTTTATAAGCATTGCCATGGTAATACTGTCTCTTCACAGAAACAGAAACCCTAAGACAGACTCCTACAATCCTTTCTTCTCCTCTTCTGTGGAGTTCTCCTAGCTCCACCTAGTATTTGGCCGTAAGGTCCTGCATCTGCTCCCATGAGCGGATGGTTACACCTCTCTCATGACAACAGGGCTAGGAACAGATCTACAATTACCCCAGCACATCTTGCAGGCAGGACAGACTGCAGATTAGGTCTATTTGAGGCAAGTCTAGGTTTTTTCCAATTTCTTACTATTATGAGTAATGCCATTATGAACATACTTGAGCAAGTGCTCTTGTAGTAGAATGAAGCATCCTTTGGGTATATGTCCTAAATGGTGTAGCTGATCTTGAGGTAGATAGGTAAATTTTCTGAGGAAATACCATGTTTATTTCTATAGCGGCTGTATAAATATGCATGCCCACCAGCAATAAAGGAGTGTCCCTTCTGTTCCACATCTTCATAAGCATGAGATGATAAAAATTTTAGTCTTTTTTTACAAGTGTAAGTTGGAATCTCCAAGTAATTTTGATTTGCATTTCTCAAATGGCTAAGAATAGTGAACATTTCTTTAAGTATTTTACTCTCAAGATTCCTTTTTTTTTTGAAAATTGAAATTGAAAATTCTCTGCTTAGATTTGGACCCCATTTCTAATTATATTATTTTTTAATGTCAAGTTTCTTGAGTTTTTTTGATAAATATTGGATAATAACCCTCAATTCGATGTGGAGTTGGTGAAAATTTTTTCTCATTCTGTGGATTGGCATTTTGTCCCTTGTCTTACATAAGTTTTCAGTTTTCTGGGGTACCATTTATTGATTGATGTTCTTAGTTTTTGTGCTATTGGTATTCTAATCATTAGCTTGTTTCCTGTGCCAATGTACTCAAGACTGTTTTGCTTTCTCTTCTATCAGAGTCAGTGTATCTATTTTTTATATTTGATTCACTTGGACTTGAGTTTTATGTAGAGAGATAGATATGGATTTATTTGCATTCTTCTATATGCTGACATTCAGATATACCAGCATCATTTGTTGAAAATAATTTCATTTTTATATTGTGTATTTCTGGCATCAAAACTCATGTGTCCCTAGTCATATAGATTTATGTCTATTAAATCCCTTCTTATATCTTCTTTAATATCTTTCCTCAAAGACTTGAAGTTTTTGTCATATAAATCTTTAACTTTTTAAGTTAGATGTACACCAAATAATAGTTTAGTTTATTTGTGGCTATTGTGAAGGGTGTTACTTCCATGATTTCTTTCTTAACCTGTTTGTCATTTGAATATAGGTAGATTACTGATTTTTTTTATTTCATACTTTTTTTTAAAAATTTATTTATTTATTAAGGATTTCTGCCTCCTCCCCGCCACCACCTCCCATTTCCCTTCCCCTCCCCTTATCAAGTCCCTCTACCTCATCAGCTTGAAGAGCAATCAGGGTTCCCTGACCTGTGGGAAGTCCAAGGACCGCCCACCTCCACCCAGGTTTAGTAAGTTGAGTATCCGAACTGCCTAGGCTCCCCCAAAGCCAGTATGTGCAGTAGGATCAAAAGCCAATTGCCATTGTTCTTGAGTTCTCAGTAGTCCTCATTGTCTGCTATGTAAGTCCGGTTTTATCCCATGCTTTTTCAGACCCAGGCTAGCTGGTCTTGGTGAATTCCTGAAAGATCATCCCCATTGTCTCAGTGTGTGGGTGTACCCCTTGCGGTCCTGAGTTACTTGCTCATGCTCCCCCTCCTTCTGCTCCTGATTTGGACCTTGAGATTTCTGTCCGGTGCTCCAATGTGGGTCTCTGTCTTCTTTCATCGCCTGATGAAGGTTAATATTCAGGAGGATGCCTATATGTTTGTCTTTGGATTCACCTTCTA
>NC_022025.1:6172143-6175929 GCF_000317375.1 Microtus ochrogaster | reverse complement strand
TCTCATCCAATTCTATAAGGGCATTTTTACATGTTGTTTAAGGGACTCTATTGCTTTCATAAAGTCAATTTTTTCCACTTCTTCTGTGTTAGGGTGTTCAAATACTTCTGTTGTAAGATCATTGGGTTCTGGTGTTTTCATGTTGTTTTTCAGGTTGTTGGGTGAAATCTTGCCTTGGCGCCTGCCCATCTCTTTCTATTGATCCTATTTAATGGGTCTTTTAAAACCTGATCAGGTTTCCCTGCTGGCCAAGGGTTCTGCTTACCAAATGCCCTTGCTCTGTTTCCTGGTTCCTGCCTCAGGCCAAGAACCCTCTCACCCCTCCAAAGGTCTTCAGGATCAGGACCAAGCTCCCCGTTTGCCAGTGACCTTGCCAACAAAAGGCCTACCTCTTTGATTTAATTGTAGTGGGGTGATCTGATCTCGGTGTTGCGGGCGGTCCCTGCAGCCTGCTTCTGCTGCTGGAATGGTTCCCACTGCCAGCAGCCTGTGTCCTCTGCTGTCACTCTGGTCCCAGCCGGTCCCAGCCAGTCCCCGCCGGCCCTGGTAGGCGTCCTCCGGCCATGTTCTGCCGTTCCGACCGTGCTTTCTGCTGCCCAGTGTTCCGGCCGCGCACTACTGATTTTTTTTTGAGTTAAACCTGTAACCAGTCACTTGGTTAAATGTATTTTTCAGCTGTAGGCATTCTCTGGTAGAATTTTCTGTTCACTTATGAATACTATCATATGAACTGCAAATAATGATACTTTGACTTCTTCATTTCTAATTTTAGAAAATTAGAAAATTTCTAATTTTCCCATTGATCCCTGTAAGTTGTCTTGTTGCTCTAACTAGAACTTCCAGTATTATATTGGTTAGATATGGAAAGAATGGACAGCTTAGTGGACAGATTTTAGTGGAAATACTTTGAGTTTCTCTCATTTAATTGATGTTGTCATAGGATTGCTGTGAAATGTTTTTATTATGCTTGTGTATGTGTCTTTTATTTTATCATGCCAGGGTGTTGGATTTTGTACAAATCTTTTTTACAGCATCTAATGAGGAGACCATACATTTTGATTCTTTCAGTTTATTTACATGGTCGATTATAATGACTGGTTTGTGTATCTTGAACTATTCCTTCATCTTTGGATATTCCAAACTCTCATTTTAGTTATTCTGTCATCTCCAATGGCATAATCATTGATATCACTGTAGGTCCAATGTTTATGTCACATTTAAATAATATACTGCATTTATTAATCACCTACACATAGAAACATTTATTAGGGAAAAGAAAACTGGCATGTTCTCTATGAAAGTATTTTTTGTTTAATTTAATGGATAGATTTAATAAAATTTACCAGGATCAGGGATATGTCAAATAGGAAATAATATCCAGAAATAAAAAATAAACTCTGAGATAACAATACTCATACATTGATGACCAAATGTCTATGTCTCCATTCTGACCAAGTTATTTCCATGAACATAATCAATATTTTCTAATGAGATAAAAGGGTAGTAGTAATTCATTATACAAAGAAAATGTCCCATCAGATGATGCTTTTGTTAACAAAGACGTATTTATGGGTGTTTTCTGGTTTTTAAATTACAAACCAAGTCATTCTGTCATTCTGCACATTAGGAAAAATATTTCACAGTGAACCATTCATATTTGCCTAAATTTCTTTTTCTCTTCTTAAAGTAAGTTCCTTGAAGGCAAAAATGAAGTCCAAACCAGAACTGTAATCTAATAGTAACCCAAATCCCATGTTCTTATTTATATTCATCATCTATTAAAATACAATAATATGAAACTAAGATATCTATACTACTTAATTACCAAACATCCTGGTACCAATGCCATTGTTATTTGAAAACAAGAATATTGAAAAGTGACAAAACAGAAGAATAGAAAATATTAAGCTTTGTATTAACTGGTGCTGTAGCAATAAATAAAATCTAATATTTTTTTTCAAATGTTGATATAACAGATTTACAAAAACATACCAAAAAAAGAGAACAAAATATTGGGAAGCACACTGAGAAGAAAATTTCTTTTTTTATTTTAAGATACAGCTGATGCTAGAAGTCTTCCGTGTGCTGCACTTTCATTCACAAAGACAGAAAGGAAATATCTTGTCATTAGAACAGTGATATACTGACAAGCTTCTCTTGCTGGACAAAAGACAGAGTAAGAATTATTAACCCATTTTTTTCTTGCTATATGCTTCTGCCAAGAAAATCTTTCTGCAAATTCTAGTGATCTTAAGGGTGTTCCCACTTTGGCCAGCTTTAGGGTGAATGATACATATAAATACATTCATACATAAAAAGTGGGGACCTGAATTCAGAGACGTTTGTGGTGCTGGGAGGATGAAATCTAAGCCAATTGGATCATTCACACTTCCTCGAACCAAGGACCAAATAAACATCTACATCTCTTTTGGGAATTCAAAATGACCATTTATTTCTGTCATTAGCCTAGATTATTTATATGCTTTTCCTGGATGCCTTTGTTGCTAACCTTGGAATTTCTTTCAGAGAAGTCATTATAGTATATGCATAAGGGTGAGATCAGACAATTTTCTTGTGGCAACTTTATAGTATTTTCTATTTATATTCCCTTGAGTTCATTTATTTAAAAAAAGGAAGGAATGAAACTGAAAAACTTTTAAAAATTCACTGCTAAATTAATAAGTAGAGTTGCACACTACTGAAATTTTAAAAATGACAGTATCTCTAAGAGTGACAAAGAATCTATAGTAAAACCTGGAACTGTAGATAGCTTTCTAGAAGGTTGTTGTCTGTACTTAGCTTTCTGTGTGTCTGGGGTGACTTGAGGCAATGATTAATTCTGGAATTTCAGAATAAATAATTTTATTATTTACTTATATATTTCATATAATAGAAAATTGTTCACAGTGGAGTGTTAAAGATGTACAAGATAATGAAAAGCTTTCATTTTGACTTCATTTGACCAATTGTTTTACTGTCTCCATGAGATCACGCCATCAGTTTAATAAGTTAGTAGTTAAAATACCTGACAAATTTTAAGTCCTATATAGAAAAATGGTAAAATCATCTGATCTATAATTATTTTGTTGATTTTATTGAGCTACATATTTTTCTCCACTCCCCTCTCCCTCCCCTCTGCTTTAACCCTTTCCCATGTTCACCATGCTCCCAGTTTACTCAGGAGATCTTATCTTTTTCTACTTCACATGTAGATTATGTTTGTCTATGATTAAATCTATGTTTGTCTCTCTTAGGTTCCTCATTGTTGCCTGGGATTTCTGGGATTGATTTGTAGGCTGATTTTCTTTGTTTTATATTTAAAAACTACTTATGAATAAATACATATAATTGTCTTTTTGGATCTGGGTTACCTCACTCAATATGATGTTTTCTAGATCCATCCATTTCCCAGCAAATTTCCAGATGTCATTTTTTTTTCTGCTGTGTAGTACTCCATTGTGTAAATGCACCACATTTTCCTTATTCATTCTTTGGTTGAGGGGCTTTTCTGTTGTTTCCAGGTTCTGGTTATGACGAACAATGCTGCTGTGAACATAGTTCATCACATCCTTGTGGTATGGTTGACCATCCCTTGGGTATATACCCAAAAGTGGTATTGTTGTTATTAAATTTATAAACATTTAAATTATCTTTTATTATCCCATCAAAATTCTTCACAGATCTGGAGAAGACAATAATCAACTTTATATGGAAAAACAAAAAACCCAGGATAGCCAAAACAATCTTATACAACAAAGGAGCGTCTGGAGGCATTACCATACCTGA
>NC_022025.1:6165202-6170416 GCF_000317375.1 Microtus ochrogaster | reverse complement strand
TTAATAAATAAATAAATTAAAAAAAGAAAAAAAATTATCCTTTATTTGATAAAGAACCACATTTCAAGAATCATCTCCTCATACAATAGAGAGACTGCCTGTGAAATAAAAGAAATCCACAGGGCTGCCTGACGGTCTTTCAAACAAGTGAGATGGGATGTTTTGTCTTTGCCTCTCTTCTTCCATTGAGTGACAAGCGCTAGAGGATTATCAGTGCAAAGGAAGAGATTGTCCACTTCATGTTGATGACAAGTTTAACCCTGGAAGACCTATGGATCTACTTATGCTTTTACCCTGACTAAAGACTTTTAGTTAATTTACTTCTGTCAGGATGACTACATTTGTTTAATGGACCTATTAGCAAAGCATCATCCATTATCTCTTTGTTGTCAATACATTGACTTCTTTTCACTAAAACCATCAGACTCTTAGGGGCTCCAGTATCCAAATGAAGTTAAAATTACCTTGCCTTAAACATAAAAATTCTTTATGAAGAAAGCTGTAAATTTGAATTTTGAAAAATGCTGTGTATCATTATCATCTATGTATATGTGTATGTGTCTTTCCATCTACCTACCCACCCACCTACTGTCTGTCTATGTATGTATGTATGTATGTATGTATGTATGTATGTATCCATCTATCTGTCTGTCTGTCTGCCCACCCACATATTTATCTATCAAATAGCTAGCTAGATACCTTCCTATCATCATCTATCTACTTAATATCTATCTATATTCTATCATGTGTTGTTATTGTTCACTGACACACTGTTGTTCACTTCTAGACACACTTGTTGCACTGTAGAAAAATTATAACTCTACACATTTTAAAATCCATTTCCTAGTTGAATAGCTAAGTTGCTTTTAGATCTTGGCAATTGGGAGCAATACCACCATGAGGATAGAGTGTAAACTTTGATTTGACATACCAATTTCAATTTTTTGGCACTTATGCATTAGTAGGAGGGTGCTCAATTTATTTTCTGTTTTCTAAAGAATTTTCTTGTTGTTTTCAAAAATTCTTGAACTTTTTGACCAGTACATGTGGATTTTCATCTTGCTACCATAGCCCAACAGAATTTATCCAAAATCTGAACTTATGAGTGTTGAAGGAGCTGCGTGCTGTGTTCCTGCCGCCCGGCCCCCAGTCACCGGCTAGCTTTACCAGAAATGACAACACACAAACTGTATTCATATAAACACTTCTTGGCCCATTTCTATTAATAATGTGTAGCACCACAAGCTGCGCTTACCAGGAAGATTCTAGCCTATGTCCATCCTGTGTTGGAGCTTTGTCGTGTCTGCCCTGGAGAGGAGAGGCTTGGCATCTGAGCTCACTTCCTCTTCCTCCCTTCATTCTGTTCTGTTTACTCCACCCACCTATGTTCTAACCTATCAGGCCAAGCAGTTTCTTTATTAATTAACCAATAAAACAACAGATTGATATGACACTCCCACATCACATGAGTTTGAATTCATATATATGAATTCAATATATGTGTGTGTATGTTGATTATAAAAAAGCATGAAGAGGATTAGTTTCATAACATTGTTGTGAAATATCTATGTGGTCTTACCAGAAAGAACTTGCTGGCAAATATATCTGCTGTCACCAGAGATGTGCGTGCAATGCCAGCAGCGCATGTGAATTGTTGTCTTTTTGGTTATGGCCATTTTAACAGGTATGAGTCAATAGTTCCTTGTGGCTTTGGCTTTTATTTATATTTAGTGTGCATCTTTTTATGGGCCTTCTGAGTGTTTGTATGTTTTCTTTTTGTTTCTTTCTGCTTTTTTTTCCTTCCTTGGTTTTTGTTTTTTTCCAGAGAGTGTTTCTCTGTGTACTGTGTCTCAAGTACTGGAATTAAAGGATTAAAGGCATGAATTACCACTGCCCTGCAGCACCACTGGCTAGCATTTATTTGATTTCTTTGGCAGCATGTCACCAGATAAAGGTTCTTCTTCATATATATATATATATATATATATATATGTATGTATATTATGTGACTTGAAGGTATTGTACTCTGTTGTATACATTTTCTTTAAATAATAAGTCATACATAAAATAATATTTTACTTTTTATTGCATATTTTTAATAACTGGCCATTTCATTATGGAGGAGGAAGTATAACAATTCTAATAGGCAGAAAAAGAGGAAATTTGCTGTTTGACTTTGTCTCCTTAAACTATTAGAGAAGTTACACCAATGAAGTCTCAATAACATGGCTAACCTAAACATAATCTGAGCAAAGACCACACCAATAGACCTGTTAATGTGGTAAGGGGAAATCTCAGGAGGATCCAACCTTAGACAAAGTTCTTAAGGCAACTAAGAAATGTTGAGAGTGGAAGAATGTATTTTCTATGGAACAGCACACACCAATTGGATATCCAATGCTCTGAAAACACAGACACACAGACATACACATACACACACACAGTAAACACAAGTAACATTATTGGGACTGTATTTACGTATTAAGGAATACACACACACACACACAGTAACAATAAATGGAAAAAGAGGCCATGAATTTAAAAAAAAGCTGGCATGAAAGTGGTACATGGTATGATGTAGAGGGAGGGCAGGGATGGGGAGAAATAATATTTAATTGCACTCTAATCTCAGCAACTTAAAAGCTATATAATAAAAAAGAAGAAAGGGATTATTTTTGCTAGCAATTCCAGGATACAGTCCATCACTGTGGTAGGAAGGTCATGGCCTCAAATACTTAGGCAATTGGTCACACATGAATTTGCAATCAGGAAGTAGAGAGAATGAAATGAATGATTGTGTTCAACTGTCTTTCTTCTCTTTGTTTTTGGTGTGGGACTCCATCACCTGGAATCATGCCTTCCCCAGGAAGAGTGAGAGCAGAACCGGCCTCCTTGCTGACTGCTGTAGTGAGCTAGCTGGATGGGCAGTGCAAGAGAACTAGCCCTGGTGGTGATGATGCAGGAAAACCGGAATTCTGACCAATCCAGTTACCACCCATTCACAGAACAAGGGATGTGAGCTGGACCACTCCAATATCCACCTCTTCTATGAACTACTGAAGCAGGAGAAGAGGCTGGGACCGGATCAGCTGATCACAATAACAGAAGACAACAGCAGGATATCCAAGAGGAGTCCCAGGGAAAGCTCAGAAAGAGGAAGTAGCAGAAGCTAGGATCTCAACAAGACCAATTGCAATGAACACTTACAAGTAAAGTTGTATACAAGTAAAGGGTATGACTCACTTGCGACACTACAGATTTCATGTAGAGATTTTCATCTTTTTTATTTTATTTTTGTTTTATTTCTTAAATTTTTCTTATTTTCTGGGGAAAGTTTCAAGGGCAGAGAGCAAATATGACGGGTTGGGGAGACAAATGGGATCAGGATACATGATGCAAAATCCACAAAGAATCAATAAAAGTTGTTTTTATTTTTTAAAAAGGTTACTCTACCTTAATTAAGTGAATCTACATGATTTCTTATGGAGATTTAATCTTATGGAGAGGTTTTGCTCTCAAGGGAGTCTATATTCCATGAAAGTGTCAACCAATTCAAACTTTTCCACTTATACTAACTCATAACTTTCTAAAATACTACAAATTAAGTAAATTTGAGGTAGCCCTTTTTTTAACAAAGATGTTGAGAACATCAGTCCTAATTTTTATAGTAATTCCTTCCTCTCCTTAGGAGTCCTTGTTACTTCTCATCATTCTCTGCTCCCCGAAAAACTGGAAACAATCTCCCTCTGTTTTATATTATGGGATCTTATTGAATATTGAGTTAGGTAGCCTAAAACACATGTTCATTATTCAGTAGCTTCATGTCTGTCTGCATAGTTAGAAGGAAGAAAAGTAGCCTCCCTCTCTGAGATCTGTAATCTCAATTTCATGGTTATCTTGGTAACTTCTTGTACCCATCTGTCCCTTGACATTGATGAAACATCTACAAAGTCAATACACAAATAACAATCTGCTGGAAATATCTGTCTAATAATCTTATCTCCTAGTTCACATTTAAAAGCAAGCAAAGAAATTTTATGATAGTAAAATAAATATTTAGAAGTAGTGCTGAAAAAAGTTGTTATGAAACCACATTAAGGCCTTGATTCAGTAAATATTTTATGATGCTTTGCTATCCAAATCCTGGAATTGTTCATAATAAAGTAGATAAGGAATTCCTTAAAGGTAGTATCTTAGTTACTTTTCTAATTCTGTAAATAGAAATCTTTTTTTAAAGGTGGTTTACATGTTTATTCCCCAAAGAATACACCAGTGCCTGTCATTTCTTCTACAAAACAATAAAATAAAAAATCAAGTTTTCAGACAGAGTTGCAAACTAGTTTGTGTTTTTAAAGCAAAGCCATATTCAGGAAAGTATACACACACACACACTCATAATAAAGACCTCTTAACAGGTGGTGAAATGGTTTCCCCAAACCTGAACTACAAGCCTAAGCTACAATTACAAGCTACACTTGATAGAGTATGATGACCTGGTCTAATGGAAAGCAGACTGACAGAGGCAGAAAAGATGGCTGTGAATTCTCTTACCTCCTGTCTAGTCACTTGGGTGTTCTCTAATCTCACTAACTCTAGGGACTGTGTGGCCTCTGGAGAAGAGCAGATGAACTTCTCTGAGTTCCTCAGACTTTGAGAAGCAATCAGTCACTGAATGTATACAATATCAGTCCTTAACTTACAAGGTAATGGGTCTCCTGCCTAAGGTAGAAGTCTGTAAAAAACAACCACTTCCTTGTGGTTGAATACCCAACACCAAAGAGGTGTGAAATGAAGAAAAATCTCCAGCTCTTATTTATTTATTTATTTATTTATTTATTTATTTATTTATTTATTTATTTATTTATTTAAGATTTCTGCCTCCTCCCAACCACCGTCTCTTAAACAAGCAATTTAAACAAAAAAGAGTTTACTGGAACTTAAAGTTCAGAAGGTTGGTCCATGATCATCATGTTGGGCAATTGCAACATGACACCAGTCAGATAGATATGTCACTAGAGCTGTAGCTAGTAGGTTACACCTGATAGTATAGGTAAGTAGAAGAGAGGGAAAGAGAGAGAGAAAGATAAGGATGGAGAGGAGAGAGAGAGAGAGAGAAGGAGGGAAAGAAGGAGAGAGAGAAAGAGAGAGGGAGGGAGAGAGAGAGAGAGAGGGAGAGAAGAAGGAGAGAAAAGGAGGAGGAGGAGGAGGAGGAGG
>NC_022025.1:6161336-6165102 GCF_000317375.1 Microtus ochrogaster | reverse complement strand
GAGGAGGAGGAGGAGGAGGAGGAGGAGGAGGAGGAGGAAGATGTGGGTTTTACCTCAGAGCTCAGGGCCAGAAAAACATCTCCTCCAATAAGGCCACAGCTCTTAATCTTTCTCAAAGAGTTCCATCAACTGGAACCCTATGAAAATATATGAATCTATGGGGGCTATTGTCATTCACACCAACACAGGTAGCAAATTCCACTTTATACCACATTACCACATGATCCTTGTGTTTTGGTCAGAGCTGACTGAAACAAAAATTGATAGCAATCTCAAAGCCTAGTCTTTATAGGCAGTCATTTTCAGTTTGATATGATGTAGTCTAAAGAATGTGTTAAGCATGACATTTTTAAGGATGAGGTCTGAAAATAATCTGTTATTTCCATCCTCTTCTTTCATTTCTCTCTGTCTCTATATTATTCTTTCTTTTCCTATTTTTAAACTCATCTAGTTGATATCCTGGCCACAACCTCTGCCAATCCTCAGCTCCCAGTCTCTCAAAACTACCCTGCACCAACATCCAATTCCTTTCTCTTCTATTATCCAGGAAAGGGCAGGACTCCCATAAGTAAGCTTAGCTTCTCTTTTCTTCTAATAGAGTACTAAGTATGAAATTGAGGAATTCATAAGTGGTGTTTATGAAAAAATAAACAATAGAGAGAGCAGTTCACCAGTAGAATCCATGAGACATAGTAGTGGCAAAAACTTAGAGTCTGTATGGTACTAAAGAAAGGAATGTAATTTAGTTGTGAATTGTTGGGAAAATGGAAGCAAGTGCGATAAAATGAAGAAAATATGGTCCAAAATACAAGTAAAGAAAAAATAGACAGCTGTATGTTTTCAGTCCCCTCTTGTGTCAACACAAATATACTTGTATATTAAAACTACTGTTGACATCTTGGATCCCATTAGATTCCTGATGGGGTTAAAAGAAAAATTTTTGAGATAATTTCTTCCTTTTTCTATTGAGACAAAATCACTGATGAGTGAGGCTAAAGGCACATTGAAAACCATTTATTTTATCATATGGCAAAGGGTGGAAATTCAGATCCTCAATTTTCCAGTCTGACATAAGCCAGTAGTGACTGCAAAATTGTTCTGGTGACTGGATTATAAATGGAAATCTGCTGCAGGGCTTCTGGAAAAGCTTTTTATACTGGAGATGAAATGGAAAATTGCATCTGGAGGACCCTTCCCACACACTTTACTCTTTATAAGCATGCTTTTGGCTAGGTAACAGTCACCCAGGGCTCATAGAACCAAAAGGTAATATGTCCATGAGTGTTAAGCTGAAATGCAGATGGAGGAATCACAATCTCTGATATCCTGCAGATGCTAAATTTACCCCAAAATTTTTATATGCAAACTTAACCCCCTCTTATGTGTATATGTGTGTGTGTGCATGAGAGAAGTCAGTGAATAGAATCAAGAATCAGTATATACATATGTGTGTGTATTTAATTTCATTTTTGATGCTGTTTAGATTCTAAAATTAATTTGTTTAAATACTTCAAGAATAAAGTAAGTCAAAAAAGTTTATCAGAAGATTTCAAATGATAAATAATCAGGTACACACAAAAAATTTCTTTATTCTAAAAAATGTTACTAAATGACACACTATAATTTAAGTTAGGAATAATAAACATGTCACCTAGGACTTATGACACAGAGGGAAACAATCCAGTAGTATCTATAATTATAAAAGTTAACAATAAGATAAATGGAATGATAAGACTTTACAAATGTGAAATTTGTCTTGTCAAATGTACGAAATATATTTAATAATAAACAAAACTCATATATTTTCACACATTGTTATGACATTCACATGTTATATATATATATGTATATGTAGATATAGATATAGTAGACAGATGGTAAATATAAGCCATGTGTTAAAAACATAAAGACAGATTTTATTTAGCAACAATTGCAGTGTTATTTATGACCAGAATTTGTGTCCTAGCTAGCAATATGCTTAAGTGATTGGCCAAGTGTTTTAAATAATATAGTTTCTGTGTGGTTATTTCTGGAGTTGGGTGGCCAGAAAACAAATTGGCAAGCCAGATGTGCCTGACTATATCCACATTCAATCTGAGAAAGCTTAAAAAGGAATTCTAGACACACATATACACACACACACACACACACACATACACACACCATGCACATATACACAAACAGAGTTTAAAGCAGCTTCTTGATATTTTTGCTGACATAAAGCAAAGACCTGGCTCTTTTAAGAGGATTCTTGACTCGGCTTTAGCAGTAAAAACTGCACAGCTTCTTGAAAAAATGGCTGCTTCCTGGTTCTCCATCACAAATGGCTCTGACTCGGGAGGTCTGGTTATGCAGCATTTAAATGGGGTCTGTAAACAGTGCTACAATTTGCTTAATGGCAACACAAAACTGCTATGGCCAGACCCTGGATCTGGGACAGAGAAAAGAGCTCTCAAAGAACATGAAGGGACCTCAACATGTTGGATTGATTGGAGCCAAACCTCAAAGCAGCCTCAGTTCTAGTAATGTTGCTTAGTATTTTAAGAAGTGCCCCTGGACAGAAAAGGATTTCAGATATATAATAAGACAGATTCAGACATAGAAGACCTCTAAATGAGTCATAGTGTGTGTCAAAATGTACGTAAACTTGGGAGAGAGAAGAAAGAGAGTATAGAAAAGGGAGGTGATGTGGGATTCCCCTCTGTATCTGTGATTACTATTGATTAATAAAGAAACATCTTTGGGCCTATAGCAGAGTTATAGGGGAACAGAGATAGGTGGGGAAACTAAGCTAAATGCTGGGAGAAAGAAGGCAGAGTCAAGAGAAGACAGGCTGGAACCTTACTGGTAGGCCTTGTAGTAAAATATAAAACATTAGAAATGGGTTAACAAAGATATAACAGCTATTACATAACACAGTTTCTATGTGATTATTTTGGGATTCTGGGAGACCGGGAAATGAATGACCTGCCTCCTCCTACAACAGGTGCCTATCAATGACTATCACATATATTCATGACTGCTTTGTAATAGTTTCCCACTGTAGGAGCAAACTTAAGACAAATACATAGAAAGACTAACTAATACATCTTTAGAAAGGAACAACTTTATGTATGAGCTACAACATGCATGGATCTCAATTATAACAAGAATTAAAAGAAGTCACACGTGGGTAGCTGTGTGATCCCTTTACATGACATAAAGGTAAATCAATCTGTTGTCATAGAAATGAACTTGTTAATTATCTGATGTGAATTGGTAGGAGCAAAGTAGTTGAAAGAAAGCAAGGACAGATTTTTCTACCATGACAAAATCATCAATATTTTATGATACCTTAGTTATAGTTTGTTTCTGCAAGGTGACTCAGATACAGAAACTTAATTTCTCTCATTTTTGGATATTAGCATTAAACCTTCAGAGACAGGTGTTCTACTTGGAATAGCAACAGAGGTCAGAAATTTAGTAAGGGGCTACTTCTAGTGGCCATCAAATGTGCAGGATAGAACACAGTAGTATAAATAGTAAAAGAGGAATAATAGAACACAACTATACATGCATGGGATCTGGGAGGCAGGGAAAACAGGGAATATGGGGAGGGATAACGAATACTAAAAGTTTTATTTAAAAACCACGTGGAAATCTGCTACTATAAAAGCTTCATAATATGTATACTTATACACTGAGAAGAAAGAGGTTTGGTGTTGGTGAAGATCTTCTCCCAGTCAGTGGGTTGCCTTTGTGTCTTAGCTACAGGGTCCTTTGCTTT
>NC_022025.1:6137108-6159681 GCF_000317375.1 Microtus ochrogaster | reverse complement strand
ATGGAGGTGGGGGTTCCTTGGACTTCCCACAGGACAGGGAACCCTGATTGCTTTTCGGGCTGAGGAGGGAGGGACTTAATTGGGGGAGGGAGAGGGAAATGGGAGGCGGTGGTGGAAAAGAGACAGAAATCTTTAATAAATAAATAAATTAAAAAAAGAAAGAGATTTGGTGGCATTACTCTACAATGAGAGACAGGGGAGGCAATATTCCAACTAATTATTCAGGTTATCCAACTAAAACTCTAGTTCCAGGAATGGGTTACTTCTTGATAAGATATTGGTCAATGGGCTCACAAACACCCCTCCAATTACAGAACATACCCAGTAGTGGCTACCCTCCATAACTTGACAGTAAGTTACTATTAATGAATTTTGAATTATAGAACATGCAGCCTTCAAGCTAGTACCAAATCTTAGGCTTCACTCATGCTGGCTAAAATTCAAGGCACTGGAATGTGCTATGCAGGCTGTCAAAGGAGAAATGTAAGCCTCAATTGTACACAGGTGTGAATACTGAATGCCACACAATGGTTGACAGACAAGTTAGGTTCACTTTTTCAATTGTCACTTACATTCTGTGGGAATTACCAGACATATGGTTGGGATCAATGGTCTGCTCAATGAGATGAAAGTATTAAATGTGCCAAGAACATGTGGCTGATATTCATAAAATTTAGGTGAATATAAAATACTATTATTCTGCTAAGTAGACATAATATTAAAACAACCATCTCTAACAGTATTTCGCTATAACCATAGATCAGACCATCTCTCAGTCCGTCAGAGAAAAGCTCCTATTTACAGTAGATGGCAGTTGATACAGAGGCCCCAAACACTTCAATGCAAAGATAAAAAACAAACTTCCCAATATTCATATGTAAATCAAACATTCATATCTGATTTGTAGGCCCAAGTAATTTTCTAGAAGATGGTTGGAGGAATTGGAAAGGCCAAGGTGGTAGATAACATCAAGAAAATAGTCTTCGGGCATAACATGGCCGATACGCATATGAAATCATAGTTATGTGGCAGCAAGCACAAGATTTGCAGAAGTTTCAGCCATTCGAAACCACAGTGTATAGGAAGGTGTGTGTGTCATCCTGCCACTCGTTGAGAAGCTTTTTAGCATTTGATAGTTATTGAGAGAGGAAGAAACTGTGTTTTTGATACTGTGACTTTTTGTAGGCAAATAACACACTAAAACAGGCTACAATTCCAAGAACAATTAAGCAATAGAAACTAATGAAAGAATAAAAAAGTGATCTCAAAGTTGGGTGGGAAGGAAAGGAGGGGGGTTGTAAAGGTGGTAAGTGGGATAATGAATATGTTTACAACACATTATATAAAATTGTAAAGGAATTAATAAAATAGTTTTTAACATATATACATATATATAACATGTATATAGTTGCCATAACACCAACCAATTATAATGTGAGTCTATTGTCTATGTCAATTATACTTAAAAAAAAATTGGGGTGTTAATTAGGTCATAAACTAATCTTAGAATGAGGTTCCTGTCTTTCCAGAAGTCACACAGAAGTCTTCAACTTACTCTGTCTCTGTCTCCTTCCCTTCTTTTATTCTCTCATCTCCATATTTACCTCCTTCTTCCTTTTTCCTCTTCCCTTCTCATGTGCCACCCTTTCCACTCCCTTCCATTCCACTCTTCCTTCATTTCTTCTCTTCCTATTCCACCCCTTCTATCCTCTTCTTCCACCTTTTATAAGGATTATTTCTTATTTTCTCTCTCTCTCTCTCTCTCTCTCTCTCTCTCTCTCTCTCTCTCTCTCCCTTGAGATAGGGTTTCTTTGTTGATGGAGGAAGGTCGTTGGTTAAATAAAAAGAAACTGCTTGGCCCTCATTGGTTAGAAGATAGGTGGGAGGAGTAAACAGAACGCTGGGAGGAAGAGGAAGTGAGCTCAGACTCCATAGCTCTCCTCTCAGGAGCAGACGCCTCAGAGAGACGCCATGCTCCCGGCTCCTGGGAAGATACACGCGATGAAGCTCTGACCCAGGATGGATGTAGGCTAGAATCTTCCTGGTAAGACCGATTATTAGAGATGGCACTAAGACCGGTGCTCACAGATTATTAGAGATGGGTTGATCGGGATATCAGAATTAGCCAGTAAGGGCTAGAGCTAAAGGGCCAAGCAGTGTTTAAAAGAATACAGTGTCCGTGTAATTATTTAGGGGCATAAGCTAGCCAGGTGGCTGGGGTGCTGGGAACGCAGCCCCGCCGCTCATATTACTACACTTTGTAGCTTTGGAGCCTGTCCTGGAACTAGCTCTTGTAGCCCAGGCTGGTCTCGAACTCACAGAGCTCCTCCTCTCACTGCCTCCAGAGTGCTGGCATTAAAGGCGTGTTCCACCACCGCCCAGCTTCCTTACTCTCTTATTTCTTCTCTGGACCTCTTTCCTCCTTCCCTTATTTTATTCCAGTCTCCACCTTTTCCCATTCTTCATCTTTCTTTGCCTCTACTGCCACCTTCCTATTCCTTCCCCTCCTCTCTTTCTCTTTTCTCTCATATATTTTTTTTTTTTTGGTTTTTCGAGACAGGGTTTCTCTGTTTCTCTCATATTTTTTACACACACTCTCTTGCTTCTTTTTCCTTCCTTTTATACCCATCAAGGAAACAGCAAGTCAATGTTTATGACCAGAAATAAGACTCTCAGTAACTGATACTGTATCTATGAACCCTGTTCTTTGATATTCTAGCTTCTTATTTTTTTTAAAAAGATGTTTGCTTGTTAAACTACCTGTTATAGAGCATTCTATTATAGTTGGCAGAATCCAGCACTTCAAAAAGAGAACACTCAAGAAACAATCTGTACTGCAATGACTTATGAAATATATTCTTAAGTATCCACACCGCTTGGATAGTGAATTTTGTTCCATAGATATTTAATTATAGCTAGTAGAAAAATATTTTTGAAGTAGGTACATAATATCCAAATATCCTGTTATACATTCTTTGATAGGCCTGTGGTGCTTGGTCGACCTGTACTGCTTGGGGTCAGACAATTGAAAATTTAGAGAAATGTAGGCCAAATACATATGAATGAATCTTTTGTTTGGTTTAATTTCAGAGATTTTCTTTGTAGCATTGTTGAAATATCAAGTTGTGTCACAACTAAGTTTATTTATTCTTCAACAATTAAGCAATTTGTTTTATTTTTTCTGGAAAGTTGGATTATGTACCTTTTATAGTTAGAATTAGAATTTTCCCCACAAAGTGAATATTTCCTATAAAAACTAATTTCTTTCTGATAACTTTTTTTGTCAAATGCATATGCTTTTCAACATAATCGCAAATGCTACTACAAAAAAAATACCCAACCAGATGGAACCTTTCTAAAAGGTGAAACAGAAGTATTTGGACAAGTTTCCCAAGGACTAGAGCTAACTGTGCTGAGAAGACAGAAGTAGCGAAGTCTGAGAGATTAATATTCTAATAGAAAGGGAAAGCATCCTAGGCATGGGAAAGGCTAGGGGTTAAATGCCACAGTATCTGACTCTTAGCCAACAATACTCTGTTGTTTATATCTTACTTCAAGATCTGAGGGATAACCCTGCTTTGGCCAAAACAATGTGACGGGAATAAATAGGTTCTGAAAATAGACATTTAAAGCAAGGGACTGAGAGGAGAGCAGCATATGGATTTTAACAGGCAGGAAGCTATGCCACAATCTGGACTAGATATTTATGAGAAAAATGTGTGCAAAGACATTACATAGAGATTATAAATTTTTATGCTTAATATTTCCCAAGTCACTGACACCACATTATTGATCAATGGAACTTGGGTTATATTTATAAAATGCAATATTTTAGCCCTCTGTTTATTCTAAAGTAGCTTTAAAAAGTCTTTAAATTCTTTCAAACTTTCATAAAAAAATTGATCAGGAATGTATGTATACTGCTAATTTTATTATTTCTTCATCCTTTGTTAAAGATGCATGTTTGCACATTTTCTTGGTTATTGTCTTAGTTAAGTTTTTTTTTTTTATTGCACCAGGAGGTGTTGGTACGTACCTATAATCCCAGTACCAAGGAGGCAGAGGTAGGTGGAGCTCTGTGAGTTCAAGGCCAGCCTGGTCTATAGAGCGAGTTTTAGGACAACAAGACCCACACAGAGAACCTGTCTCAAATAAAAAAAATTCTATTGATATAATGAACACCAAGATCAAAACAACTTTGGGAAGAAGGGGTTTATTTTCCCTATACTTCCATATGTCCATTTCACATCAATCTTCAAAGGGCAGTCAGGGCAGGAACTCAAACAAGGTAGGAAACTGGAGACAGAAGTTGTTGCAGAGGCCACCGAGAAGTATTGCTTACTAAGTGGAACCTCATGCCTTCCTTACTCAGACTTATCACAACGCTTTATCATCATTGGTTTACAGAGAATGACTGTAGACCATAAAGGCAGAGGAAAATAAATCTAGGCTAGCACCAGAAACAGATATGTGATATTCAGTAAGTGTTAGTAAATAGTTAAAATGGAAACAAATTAGATCCACAGATTTTAAGTGGACATAGATATCAATATCTTTACATCATTAATGTAGCTCAGCAATAATGTCATGTGATACATTTTGAATGACTTATATTTGTCTTCTTAATTTGTATGTTCTTAGTTGCTTTCATTTATATCCATATCTGATATTAATGGTTCTCAGAGATGTCTCTGAAAAAGAGAACATTGTTATCCTACCCATACCTTGATTCTTATATGCAACAAACTATAGTTATAAATTGGGGTTTCTATTGCAGCAATGAAACACCTTTACCAAAAATCAAGTTGGGGAAGAAACGGTTTATTTAACTTCAACATTGCTTTTCATTACCAGAAAAAAGTCAGGAGAGGAACTCAAACAGGACAAGAACCTGGAGTCAGGAGCTGAAACCAAAGTCATTCAGGGAAACTGCCTACTGGCTTGCCTCTCATGGCTTGCTAAACCCACCTATTTTGTATTTTTTTTAAAGAAGAAAACAAACACTTTTTTCTTCATTTTGCATACAAATGACAGTTCCCACTTCCTCTTCTCCTCGCATTCCCTCCACCTTCACCCCTTCTCCGCCATCCACTCCCCAGACTTGGCAAGGCACATTTCTCCTAGAAAGAATCAAAGCCCTCCCCACTCTGTCCAGGCTGAATGAGATATCCAGACAAAGAGAATGGGTACAAAAAAGCCAGTGACCCGGCAGTCTGCTCCAGTAATACAACGTCACCCACATTCAGAGGTACTAGCTTGGTCCTATGCTGGTTCCTTCCCTCTCCAGCCAGAGTTGTTGAGCTCCCATTAGCTTGGGTAAAGAGTAAGCTGTTTCAGTGCATGTCACCCTCATGATCTTGATCTCTTTGCTCATATTTTCACTCCTCCCACTCTTCATTTGGACTTTGAAAGCTCAGCCCAGTGCTCTGCCGTGGTCAACCCACCTTATTATAGAAGCCAGGACCAGTAGCCCAGGGATGGCACCACCCACCATGGGCTGGGCCCTGCCCTACTGATCACTAATTGAGAAAACGCCTTACAGCTAGATCTCATGGAGGCATTTTCTCAGCCGAGGCTCCTTCTTCTCATGAGGATGAGGCTGGCTGTGTCAGGTTGACACATAAACTCAGCCAGTAAAAGGTCTCCCATCATGTGTTTAGTACAGAGGGTAGGCTATCAGCAAGGAGTCTGAAACTACCAAAGCCTTGAAAAATCATTTTCTCTAATTTGCATTGTAGAAAATACGTGAACTTAAAATAAGATTTTAAAAAGTTTCAGTTTTAAATTAATATGCCAGTACTAAGATGTCTTTTGACATTTCCTAGAGAAATTTGGATTTTCCCTTGTTTGAAGAAATTTTTTTCTTTGACTAATTTCAAAATGCAATTTATTAATGTATTTTCTATAAACACTGAAATATTACTTAAGGGTATTCAGTCTTTTCATGTGCTTTCACATATTATAAAACTCTGCCTTGAATATAACAGAAGTCAAATATGCCAAAACCTTCATTCTTACTTGCAGAGAGACAGCCAGGGTTGTAATCCAGGCCAGCAGCGAGTTGTATATTGACACAAGCAATTTACTGGAATATTTGCTCATTTCCCTTTTGGGAAGACTGGACTGTAAATGAAGTCCATTTCACAGGAGCACAGAGATTGTACACAAAGGAAAAGGAAGCACTTAGAACAGTGTTTGCTTTGAAGAACTACTTGTTAAGAGCTAGTTCTCACAGGAGATCTAATTCGATACTAGACTACTTCCCTAGCATGCATGAGGTACACTTCTATGGAAATTCAAGTCCTTTTCAGTCCTTTATTGAGATAAGTTGTTTCAATTCACAGCATGGAATCTTCCTTATAATATTTAATTTAAAATATTTTGTTTTCAAAATGGGTACATTTTAAAAGCACATTTGTCTTGACATGCACCAACATAGGGTTGAATGGATAATAGAACAAAATTAATGTTCACGAGTCTTCAAAACAATAAATTAATAAAACATAAATATCTCCTCTCTTTGGATTTGAATCTTAAATGACAACTAAATTTATTTGATGCATAATATTAAATTAGATATTAGTGTTCTTAGATATTTCTTCTAATAATGAGAATAAAACTAATAAGTCCAATCAATAAATGAGAACGTAGAAAATATAGATCTTTGAGATAGTATATTTTATTCATGAAACACAGTACAAGATAGTCATTCTTTTCCCCTTACTTAAATTTTCAATATAAAAAATTTCAATATAAACATTTTTTAAAAATAACTTGTGTATATGTTTGTATGTTTGTATAGAGATATGTGCACTATACTGTAGTGGCCCTTAGAGGCCAGGAGAAGGTATGGCATCCCTGAAGCTTGGGTTACACATGGTTGGATAATAGGAACTGAACCCAGGTCCACTGCAAGAGTAGCAGGTACCCTTAACTGTTGCACCATCTCTCTATCTACTCCCTTAAAATGGGAATATATTAACTTGACTCATAACATCGTCAAAGATGATGTTGTTTGCTTTTGTAGACAACAACTACCACAGAAACCCACAACTAGTCAAGGGGCATAGAGAATAAGAATCCATGGAATAAAAGGATTCATTTAATCAGCACTAAATGAAACTTCTATATTACATCTGTTCCCCTTCCCTAGACTTAGGGATCATTGCAGAAGAAAGGAGTACAAAGTTTATTAGACTCAAAAGTTATGAGTACCTATAACAAATCCATGTTTTCCAGACTCACCAATGCCATATTATACCCTCCTTAAATACCTTGAAAATGCCCAGTAAATTCAACTTTTTTCCTTTTTAAAAAAATAATCTCTGTTAATAAAACATTCTTATTGTGAACACTATCAAAAAATGTGAGTGTCCAGAATTTTCCATTCATGAGGTATTGGTAACTTGTCACACTTTGTAAAATAATCCAAAGCAATAGCAGCAGTAGTTTATTATGAAAGGATGTTTAAATACAAAAGGAAAAGGCTAAATCTTTAAGATTTATTTTTATTTTGTGTGTATTAATATGTTTGCCTGCATCTATGCATATGTACCATGTATATACATTGCCCTCAATGGCAACAGACATCCTTGGATGTCCTGGCATTGGAGAAACAGAAGATTGTGAGCAGCCAAATGAGGCTTGAAAATCAATCAAGATCCTCTGCAAAAGTAGCCATTGAACTGTTTTAGCCAAGGAAACATTATTATAGCATAGCCTCTTGGAAAATTCCAGTATCCTTGCATAGATTCTCTATGTCCCAGTTTCCCCATGGACTACATAAAATATTCATGACACCTGCTGATAAACGGATATTGCTTTATGTAAGAGCAGAAGTCCAAAAATGTGGGATTCTCATTCATTAATTAGCTAGTTAATTGATTTAATTGTAAACATTGTAGAAGGCAAAAAATAAGAATGGTTCCATGTAAATACGCTATTCCCCATAATCTATACGGCTATTGATCTGATGATCTACAGAACCTTCTCGGCATGTCCTAGTATGCAAGAGTGAGCAGGAATAGCCACTGGACTTCTCTTCTAATGTTAGACAACACCAACATAACACTAAACCAACGAAGGCATGACTGAATAGTGCATTTTCAGACAAAGATATATGCTATATGAATTAATGACCATACATAAATTTTAATTGTAAATCTGAAGGAAATAAAAATACAAGCAAGGCTTACCAACTCTTTCCAGATTTATGGGATCTCAATGGACACTAACAGCCTCACATGGCAGTAACTCTGCTATTTTCAGACATAAGAGTGGTTATCAAAGGAAGAGAACTTCTCCAATCATACTAAACTGAAAGGTTAGCTTGTTTCTAATATTAGCTATAGATAAAGAACACCTTAGAAGTGGAAAACCATTAGAACATCAATCAATATAAATTGAATGCTTGGGATCTCAGTCCACTGCTCTGATGCGGATCTCTGCCTCTGTTTCCATCAGCTGCTGGATGAAGGTTCTATGGTGATTAAGATATTTCATCAGCCTGACTACAGAGCAAGTCAAGATTGGTCTCCCTCTCCTCTATTGCTTAAGGTCTTAGCTTGGGTCATCCTTGTGGATTCCTAGGAATTTCTCAAGAGCCAGGTTTCTGCTAACCCTATAATGGCTCCCTCAATTAAGATATCTCTTTCCTTGCTCTCATCTCTGTCCTTCCTCCATCTCAACTATCCCATTCCCTCAAGTTCTCCTCAACCCTCACCTTCTCCCCTCCTCTTCTCCTTCCACCCCCGTTCTCCCCGCAGCATCATGCTCCCAATTTTGTCAGGAGATCTTGACTGTTTCCAATGTCCAAAAGGATTTATATATGTTTATCTTTGGGTTCACCTTATTACTTAACTTCTCTAATATCATGAACTATAGGCTCAATGTCCAGTTGAAGAGTGGGAAGAGTGAGAATATGAGCAAAAGGTCAAGACCATGATGGGTTCACCCACTGAATCAGTCTAGCTGAGCTAATGGGAGCTCACCAACTCCAGCTGGACTGGGAAGGAACAAGCATAGGACCAAACTAGTCCCTCTGAATGAGGTTAACAGTTACATGGCTGGGGCAGACTGAGGGGCCACTAGCAATGAAATTAGGATTTATTTCTAATATATGTACTGGCTTTTGGGGAACCTATTTTCTACGGATGGATACCTTGCTCAGCCTAGATACAGTAGGGAGGACCTTGGACCTTCAACAAAGCAATGTGCCTTACCTTCTCTGAGGATTGGAGGGAGGTGGGGCGGGAGTGTGTGTGGAGGGAATGGGAAGGAGGGAGGGAGTGGAAACTTGGATTGGCATTTTTTTTAAGTCTAAAAACAGAAAAACCTGAATGCTTAACTACCCTGTTGGAAACATTGTGAAAGAAGAACTAAAAATGCTTTTATGACCTATGAGTAAAAGTCAAAGTATCAAGAGACTGTATTTGATCTTATTCTATCTTGGTGTGGCTGAATATATTGTAGTAACCTTAATATTTATTAGTAGTGTTCAGACTAGTTCCACTTTTAAACAATTATTAGAATAAACTATAATCATATTTCAATAGAATAATCAGCTAAAACGTCACTCTAGTGAGAACAAAATTAAAAAGATGGCAATCAAAATGTTTGTGTTAAATTAATTCCAAACAAAACTTCATTAATTTTTAAACTTCAACCAACTAGCATAGTGATATATTTGTGTTTATAGGATTAAATTCTTTCAGTACATGGAGTGTGAATGAACATAATGGGCTAACAGAGTGTGAATGTGAGCTCTGGCACCCAACTAAATAAATATACTTTAATTATGACATGAACTGTGTCAGGCATTTTGCCTTGGCCCTGACATCACCAACATAGACTAGTAACAAACAAAACTGAAGAAGATACTGAAAACAATCAGTTGTCAAAATAAGCACAATTGAGGGTTATTGGTAAATCGCATCTTCATTTGGGAAGAATGGCAATTGCAGATTTTTATTGCTTCTCTTGATTTGTTACAGTTTTCAACTAGAGTATGAAACTTTGGAAAAGCAGTGAGGTTTAAAATCAATCCCAACATCATTTACCTTTGCAAATTTCCCCAAGAACCCACTATCATCCAACGTTCATAGAAATTAAATGTCTATCAAAACTTTGGGTCTGATAAAACTACAAGCTTAAACGATGAATACTTGTTATGTCATTTTTAACTTTTTAAACTAAAATATATGGTAGATGGTTTAAAAAGAAATTTCATGGGGAGAAATATCAGAAGGGTGATATTTTGCCTCAGGAGAATAAACAACTCATTGCCTGTTTTAAATGACTATGTAATGGTACAAAAGCTAAAGAGATGGTTCTCACCACCCAGAACAAAGGAGAACACAGCCAAGCTTTGCTTTGTGTGTTGCATTGTTTTGGTAGCCTAAAGTATTAAACATCAATTAAACCTTACCAGAAAGCAAATTGTTATTCAGCAACATAGAATCTGAGTAAGGATTTCATTTGTCAGTATAAAAATGTCATAACAATCACAGTCTTGGAAAGGATTATGAGAATTCATTTATTGACTATACAAATAATGCAGAATTATGAGAAATAACATAATCAGGGCTAAATAGTTGTTAGAAATTGCAGTTGTAAAACTTCCATTTTGTCTCAAAATGAGTGCTTTTTTGTTTTTCCTGGGCGGTAGTTGTGAAATTAATCAGTATGGTACATTTATTTCCCCTTTAAATAAATATCACCCTATTAATCATAATTCCAAACTGGTGTGGCATTGTTAGTGGCTTATGCCTTCACCTAATTCTCAAAAGAAATCAGGAGGGTGTGAAAGGGGGGAGAATCAGGAGGGGAGCAGAGAAAAATGTAGAGATCAATAAAAAATAAAAAAAATTCAAACTAAAAGAAAAGGAAGTACTATGCCTCTACATACTCTAGAGGCAATCTGAAATCACTGTGCTCCTTCAGATAGAATCATACTGGAGATCTGTACTTGAAATCCTATCTAAGCCACACACTATTGATCAATTGAAAATCAGAACTCTATAGAGCACCAGCTTAGGTGCTGTGGTGCCTTAATGTAATTACCACTTCCTATTACTCAATGCAATAAAGACTGATGGGATAAGGCTGGCTTTTCAGGCCTTGGTTCCAGAGACTTCACAGCTATAAGAACAGTAGTGAGGGGCTGGAGAGATGGCTCAGAGGTTAAGAGCATTGTCTGCTCTTCTAAAGGTCCTGGGTTCAATTCCCAGCAACCACATGTCTGGTGCCCTCTTCTGGCCTACAGACATACACACAGACAGAATATTGTATATATAATAAATAAATAAATAAATATTTTTTAAAAAAAAGAATGGCAGTGAGTTGATAAAGACCGTAGTAATGAAATGATAATTTTCAACGTTTGTGGTAGAACAGCCTAAGGATGAGGTTTTTCCAAGTGAGGTGCTAACATCCTCACTCAAGAACTTTACCAAACTCATGGTTTCACTACATATATTTTAAGTTTTAAATAAAAATACTATACTCAAGTTCTGAAAGACACTGTACACATTGTTGCCTTGGGTTGGTTAGAAATTTCAATACTCTTGAGTTGATTTCCATTGGATGACATCATTTCTTGCCAGATATGTATCCTTCGGTTGCCGGATGAAAAGAAAGTAGTGGACTAAATTGGAATAGAAGTGAGTGTGTGAGTATTTGGTCTGATTAATAATCTCAGTTAGTGCCAAAAAGGTGCAAATATCTAACTTGTGGTAACTTCAGAATGCGAGAAAGAATATTTTCTCTCTTGATTTGTGTACATTTTCACAAATGCCTACTAAGTTTGTAGAGCATAAATCCGCATAAAGATGTTTGGATTTAACTAATAAATAAATGTATTTCCTAGCTATTTCTTTTGGCTTAGGAAATGCAAGGAACATTTTATTAAAACATGGAGAATTCTGTCAGTCCAAATGTTTGGGACTGTCCAAGTTTTAAAAGAAGGGAGATCATCTTAAGTCATTTTTAATAGGTTTATGCAGATGCTGTTGATCCATTGCTTATTGGAAATGACTGAAAAGATTAGATTTAAAGGTTACTTTGTGACATCTCAACACTATTTACATTTTGGGAACAATCAATGGGCATTTAGCATACCTATTATTCAAGGGCCAGGAATTTATTACTGCATCCAAATTTTTAATTAAAAGAATATGAAAAAAATTGGTGTATAAGCTAATTTGACAGATTTAAATACATATATTTGAAGTTAATGCCAATTGTGAATGTTCTTTCTTTCTTTTGTGAGGCAGTCTCTCAGTATGTAGCAAAGCTGGCTTTAAACTTGTTGCCCTCCTGTCTCGACCTTCCAAATGAAGAAATCAAAGTTGTGCTTCACTGCATGGTGTTATCAACTTACTTGTTTCTAATAAAGTATCATCATCATCAAACAACAGAGGGATATAATACTAGTGAACTGTCTTCTTTCTTCAAGGGTGTGTGTGTGTGTGTGTGTGTGTGTGTGTATACATTTTAGAGGGTGGAAAATTCTCTGGAAATGGAATTATAAGTAATTGAGAGTCCCTGACATTGGTTTTTTGGTTTGGGGAACGACTCAAGTCCTTTTGAAGAGTAACAAGTGCTTTTAATCAAAGTCATCTCTCCAGTCCCCTGAACTGCCTTCTTATGAAAGACAGGGTTTGATAAAGCCTATGACAGCCTTCAAAATATTACCACCCCCTCTTCCAATTTCTTTGCTCTTGCCACTGTAGACACATGGCATAAAACTTAGTTCTGTAAGGGTTTAATTTCCACTATATTCTACTCTACTTATCATCTGGCAGCAAATAGTACATTGCTTGAAAGAACGGCACAAATAAAATATGGTGGTAGTGTAAAACAAAAGCTAAAAAGCAATGGAAAGGTTTTTTCCAACTCTATTTTGTCCCCATGACAGGTTTTGACAGGTTTTCTATGGCAATAAACTAGCTATAACATTTAAAAAATAATTTGGAAACAAATCTTATTAGTTGAAATATAGTCTCATGATTCTGATTACAAAATAGGTGGTACAAATTTCTAGTAGATCATTTTTTTAATTTAATGTTTTTCATAGATGTCCTAGATGTCCACAAGATGATATAAATTAGTATAAAAGTAGGACACATCCTCTTTTCAAGCTGGTATTTAAGGTTTGATACAGACAAGCAGACCTGCCTGAAGTCTATTCTAGTCTTTTCTCTTTGTTATTTGCATTTCCATCTTAATGTTAAAATTGACTGGGAATAGAAAGATAGATTAGCAATGAAAGTGTGTACCACTCAATTCCTCTCATCCATATCAGGAAGATAAGAACTGCTTGGAATTCAGCTCCATGGGGTTCCAATGCTTCTGGCTTCCACAAGCACAAACAGTTACATGCACATGCCCACACACACAGACTCACACACATACTCATAGTCAAAAAATTAAAAAACATTCATAATTTAAATAGATTTAATAGAAATTGTATATTTTGCTATATACAACCTATAATTTTAAAGTATGTATACATAGTAGGATAATTCAATGTAACTAATTACATTTTCTTGTTCAATTATTTTAACTACCGTTTTACATGTTTTTCCAAATATTGTCAAGAATGGAATATTACAGCAACTAGAGTCTTCATTTAATAATGTGTCTCTTGGCTTTGCTCTTTGAATCCTTCTAGAAGTGTATGTCTTTGATGAAGGTTGCTAATCTTTACCACTGACACTGCAGTTCCTGGTGCATTCTATTCTGTTTTCTACGTTTATGTGGTCAGCTATCTCCAGATCACTCAGCAATTTTCTTCCCTTGTCTGTCTTGCTTCTCTTATATGAATGTTTACTAGACTCATCCATGTTTCATAACTAATCTCTTTCTTTTTTGCACTTATTGCTGCAAAGTTTTTGCTACAAAGCCCCAGACTAGATAGGAAGTCACTGAAACCAATTAACCTTCAGCTTTCAATCCTCTTGCCTGTTTGCCTCTTGTCCCTGGATGTCTGTTTTTATATGATTACATTGCTACCCTTTGGTTACCTCTTACCTGTTCTAACCTTTAGTGTTTGATGCAGTAGTATTCTTTTGACATAATAGCCTCGGGAACTAATGCAATCTCAACATCTTTGCTAAAAGCAACTCTTGATGAGAATCCAAGGAACAACACGAGTCAAAGTATCATGTGAATATGGCTTTTTGCTTTAGAAAAACAAGTCTATAAATAATTTCTTAGACATGCAATCGGGCATCAATCTGATATCAGAATCTTCTATCAAGGGGTGATTGGTAAAATCAAATGGATCGATTTGATAGAAACATCAAGAGTTTCCATTAACTTTCAATAATGTAGTGAGTGCATGTAATGCATTAAAGATAAAAGCAATATAGATAACATGCTTGTAGTAGGAAGAACTTCCGAAAACAATTTAGTAACTCTTTATGTAACTTCATTCTTTTCTTTTTACTCCCCCTACTGAGTCTCCCATTCTTTACACTGAGACAATCACTGAGCTAAATGCAATTAATATGGAAGCATGGTCTTTGAAATGAGCACTACATTTAGAACTCATTCATGTGTAGTACTGTCTTGGGATGATATTCACCTAAAGGATAATTTTACAGTAAAGAGTATAGGTACATAGCCATTCTCTGAGGATTTTATGTAAGTTCATCTGCATATTGAATATATACAGTCAGCATAATGCATTTTTCTACCTCCCATGCATTGATTTTTATAGATGCATCAGTTGTTAAAGACTTTGGTTATTAAACTTCAGTTAATAATATTATTATTCAGATAGCATTGCTAAAATAATATACATACCAAAAGGCATGTTCCAGGGTCCCACATGTTAAGAATTATAGCTATGATATCAATATTATTCCTTTTCAGGATGCTAAATCCATAGGAAAGTGATCAGTAATCCTTCTTTGGGCTTTATGGAACACAGATTCATTGCGAATGTAATGACAGAATGAACAGAAATAAAGATTAGGTTTAGCATTATCAAAGTACCTTAAAATTTCAAAAGGATATTTATGAGCTAAATTGTTCTGGAATGAGAGGCCATCCTTCGAGGTGTGTGTTTCCAAATAAGTAGAACCTCTCCCCCCCACACACACACACACAGGAGGCACCCTCTGCAAAATGTTCTGATCTTAAGGAGAACACAGTAAGGCAAAGGTGTGCTATGATTCCACAAAGGCACTGGGGGTTTCCACAGTCATCTACGTTTTATAGTCCATATGGACAGTCCTCCTAATACCCTTGTTCTTGGCATCCTTAGCTGACTGTCACAAGAAATAAGGATACGGCCACAACCCAATGTTGCCAGATGGGCCACGCTCGACGGGCATCAAGAGAACCTGAAGCTAGTTTGTAAAGCAAGCCATGCCCAATACAGGATACGTATTTCCCTGAACTTTAACATATGCAAAAGAAAGGGACATAGTAGTGGGAACCAATTATTTGAAATGGTCGAATTTCAAAATGTTAGATGTAAATACTTTGCAACACCTGTAAATAAACTCATGAAATGTAAAAAATAAAAATGAATAATTTAGCATGGAAACCTCTTTGTAAGTCCCAGAATGGAATACACTCAAGCTTGGCTTTGAAAAGCCTTACAGCTAGATTCTTGTAGTTTTCAATAAATTGTTCAATGAGAAACTTGTTAACACAGTACATTTTATATTGATTGTCTTAGATTATGCCCAGGCTTCTTTTGATCAGTTAGGTTGAGAAATGCAGCTTAGTTTTTTGTTGTTATCTTGAATATACTATTTCAGACAGTCATTGAAATAACTTTATACATTTCAAATTCGATTTCATTCATTGGAAGTTATGAATTTTCCATAATCTTTCCCTGAAAGTTTGAGACTGAAAAACATTTCAGCAACCCACATCCCTGAACTAGAAACTGACATAAAATGATTGTGATGCCTGTGGCTCCCAAGGGAGTTTCCTGATCCTTCCCTCTCGAACTTTGTAAGCTATGGAGATAAGATGAGCAATTAGGAGCTCATGTATTTCCATGAAAACCCATTTAAGAAAAGATTGTGGGCACACTTGATTCAAAATATGTTAGTGTAACTGAGATCCCAGAATTGCTAGGAGATCCTCTTGCAGTGGGAGATTTTCATGTGGTTGGAAGACAAGTGATGTGCATTCCTTAAAGAATATGGAATTGTCAATGTGATGACACACAGTGGTTTAAATGGAATATTAAATGTGAATTTCTTCTAGATAACGATTGTTTCTTAGTCATATATGCACATATCCCATAGCATAACCCCTGAAAAATTGTTCCTGCTGAAACTATGATTATCATATGCACTGCATTGAGTTAAATCAATTTATTGAAGCAAATATATGAGACTTCAGGTCCTTGACAGTGGATAGGAGTGTGCCCTGGAATCCCATGTGAAGATTAATAAAATACCTTCTCCTCTCTATAATTTTCTCTTTCTATGTGACAGGGACACTTATTTAAAATAGGAATGAGTTAGTAGTGTGAAATAAAAATAATTAAAGTAAAAAAGAGCATAAAGATATAGGGAAATTTGGTAAAGTAAGGAAAAGTAGTAATTAAGAGGATAAAAAGCTGTATCATTTAGTAACAAAATCTTTTTTCTTACAATTTGATGGACTTAAATGTAAAGACATTAGAAAAGATTAAGCAAAAGAAACTGCTGAATGCATCTTCATTTAATCATCCACAAACAATTTAATTTTGTGAATATTTTATCCTAATTTAAAATATCATTATAAAATGAACTGACTGAATTCTTGTTCTAGGGAAGGGATAGCTCTTATTACATTCTGAAATGTTGTCTTGCTTTTTGTTAAGACTGCGATAAAACATTCTGACCCAAGCAATGAGGGTGAAAGAAAAAGTTGGTAAGAAGTCAACAGAGCAGGTAAGTTTATGCGTTGCTCTGGTCCAGTCTAGAAAAGAGAGAGAGTGATGGGGATTGGCTGGATGCCAGCTTGTGGTGTACAGCTGATTCTCCTTTTCACCCTTTCTAGAATCTGGCTAATTAAGTATGTAGAGATGTCTACATTCAGGATAAGTCCTCTCACCTCCATTAAACAACTGAAAAAAGACCCAGAGTCATGCTCACAGGCCAACCCTATGAAGAAAATTTCTCATTGAGGATCTCTTTCCAGGTGACTTTAGAGTGTTCCAAGTTAACAATTAAAACTCACCATCATAGGATTCTTCCTTTCCCACCCTACGAGGATTCAAATCAAGTCAATATTGTCTCTTTTTTTTAATTTTTACTTTTTTAATTTTGGCTTTCCAAGACAGTTATTCTATGTAGTCCTGAGAGTCCTGGAACTAGACCAGATTGCCTCAAAACACAAAGGTCTGTCTGCTTTTATCTCAAGAGTGCTGGGACAAAAGGTCCAAGTCAATATTTTAAACAAACAAAAGGATAACAGAGGGTTAATTGTAATTGGAGGTTTCCTTTCCTGTCAGCTACTTCCATATTACCACACTGAGGCTTGTATTAGTTATAATGCTTGACCAATAGCTCAGGCTTGTGACTAGCTAACTCTTACATTTACATTGACCCATGTTTCTATGTATGCTTTGCCATGTGTTCATGACTTGTTACCCTATTTTTTACATAGCCTACTTCCCCAGCAGTGGGCTGACATCTTTTTTGAATCCATGACTGTGTCCTTCTTTCTTTTGGGATCCTCTGTTTGATTGTCCTGCCTATACATTTTGTGCAGCTATTGGCCAATCAGCTTTTAAAAGCCAATGCGAGTAATACTACTCATAGTGCACAGAAGGGCTATTTCATAGCAGGCAGTAACAAAAGTTAGTAGTAATTGTTATGGTTCGCCAATCGTCAAAGATGCATTCATGCTCACATTTTATATTACTCGACTCTAGCCCATCACAGGCTGCTTAGACTTCCTTGAAGAATGTAACCTTCCATTTGTTTGGCTTATAAGACATAATGTGGGAGTTCCCTCTTTGTGCTATGTTTACCATTAATGAATAAAGAAACTGCTTTGGACCTATAGCTAGACAGAACTTAGATAGGCAAGGAAAGCTAGGCTGAATGCTGGGAGATAGAAGAGTGTAGTCAAAGAGACACCATGGAGCCACAGCCAGAGATAGATGTGCAGAAATTTTGCTGGTAGGCCACAATCTCATGGTGATATACAGATGAATGGAGATGGGTTAAATTAATATATAAGAGTTAGTCAATAAGAAACTAAAGTTAATGATCCAAGCAGTGATTTAAATAATACAGTTTCTGATCGATTATTTTAGGTCTAAGCTAGAGAGGCAACCCAGAACCAATAAGCAGCCTAGTGCTAAAAGGATATATTATTTCAACACGTTGATTTTGTGATATTTTGCAGACTTTGTAGTAGTGTGGTATCTACAGGGTTGTATTTCACTCCGATGGTTGATATTAGAAATCTTCATGAGTTTGTCAAACTAATCTATAAGGATGACTTTTGATTAGCTGCTACTAAGTGAATTCAGGAACTTAGCAATTGAAAGACTTGATAAAAGGATGTGAGTAAAACTATACATTACTATTCTCTCTCTCTCTCTCTCTCTCTCTCTCTCTCTCTCTCTCTCTCTCTCTCTCTGAGACAGGGTTTCTCTGTGTAACAGTCCTAGCTGTCCTGGAACTAGCTCTTATAGACCAGGCTGTTCTCGAACTCACGGAGATCTGCCTGCCTCTGCTCCCTAGTGCTTAAAGGCATATGCCACCACTACACAGTTATATGATTGGCTCCTGAGTAAATGTTTCATGTAGCTTCTCCTTTTACAGATCTGCTTCTTCTTCGTGGTAATATTTTATGTATTTTTGATGGTTTCCCAATGTTTGTTATGTAAAAGGGACAATGCACTCTATTTACGAATTATAATCATACCTAGTAACTTTTCCTGAAATAAACTTTGTGAATTTTCATTAAACTGTTTGATTTTTGCAAAATATTAAAAAATATACTTCTAAACAGCATATGTATTAAATATTTAGCATGATCATTTCTAATAATGAATAATATCTTTTACTTATGTTGGTCTTGTCCATGTGTTGATAGCCTCTTGTCCATGTTTTTCATTTTACAATGCTCACCAGGAAGTTCATGGATTGTAGACACAGGTGAGAAGAACACAAGGCAGTCCCTGATGAAAATCAGATTTTATGTTAATTTCAAAATCAGAAGTGATTAGAAAGCCAAAATTTCTCTCTTTCTAGCAAGCTCCATGTAGGTGACTGTAGCACATTCTTCTTTGTTAAAGATTTTGCTTCAGAGTGTAAGTGTAAATTCACAATGTGAAGAGAGCTGCCCTTACCATGACATGTCTATGACCTACCAGGGGCATCATTTTAGGGATTACATACATAATCTAAAAAAAAAAAATGGTCCCCATATCCATTTGCACATTTGGGTTGTTTATGTTGTCTTAAGTTATGCTTTCTGGCCTTTTTCTGTGGTTTGCCTCTTGAAAGGTGAATAATTAATGACTAACAGCTTTTCTTTCAAAGCAGTTTTTAACTGATAATTCAATTAATGCTAGATGTAAATTTTATTTGGAACTTTTAAAGATTTATCAATATATCAATGACATCATCACAAAGTATGAATTAAATCTACATTAGAAAATACAGGCAAATCACAATCCAAGTGTTATATTTGTTTTTAAACAGGGTATTTCTGTGTGTGAATGTTGCTACAGCAGCTCCACTTTAGTTATGCTGTCAAAGTTACATGGCCTTTGTTATATGAATCATTACTGTGCCTCTTCATTAGTCTGAAGTTATGGCAAGTTGTCATAACTAATGGAGAATGATGGTTCTTGAGTGAAGTGGACTTAGGCAAAATTATCATGAGTCCTTTCGTTTGAAGATTATTTTTAGAATAATTTCATTTCCCAAATGTACATTTGTTTGAATCAATGATGCTCTTGCTATTTTATTTCTTGAAAAAAAAATTAACCATCTCGATCGGAAAAGTTTTTCATTTATTATTATATTATCAAAAGTATTTTGTATATCTAGTTTACTTTATTTAAAAACAAAATCATTTTGTTTGTTTGTTTTCCCAATTCTGAGGTGCTAGTTTTGGCTTTATATATTTTATATATATATTTTTTCCATTCAAATATTTACACTTCCTTACCTCCCCCCAATCCTCTCTGCTCCGCCACTCATTCTCCTCCCTCTCTCTCCCTGCTTGAGAGAGGGCAGGGAACCCTGCCCTGTAGGAAGTCCAAGGCCCTCCCCCCTACATCCAGGCCTAGGGAGCTGTGCATCCATATAGACTAGGGTCCCAAAAAGCCAGAACATGCCCTAAAAACAAGTCCCAGTGCCTTTATCAACGGCTTCTCAGTCAGCCCCCACTGTCAGCCACAATCAGAGAGTTCGGTTTGATCACATGCTCATTCAGACCCGGTCCAGCTGGATTTGGTGAGCTCCCATTAGAACAGGCACGCTGTCTCAGTGGACCTGACTTCGTCTTCTCCCTCCTTCTGCCTTTCAGCTGGACCTTGGAAGCTCAGACTGTACTATGCTGAAAGTCTGTTTGTTTACTAATGAGAGATAGAAAGGGAGTGGATCTGGAGAGGAGGAGATGTGAGGAGGAACTGGAAGGAGTAGAAGAAGGGGAAACTGTACCAAGAATATATTATGTGAAAAAAATATTTTCAAGAAAATAATACAAATACATTCATTAATAGCTGGAAGAATATAGATTATAAGCAATGTACCACTAGCATTAGACTTATGTAAAATATTATCTTACAAATTTAAGCTCTGGAAACATTATAGACGACAAAAAAGAAGATTAGAACCAGAAAGTAGGGATAAAAGAAAAAAAAAATAACATCTCTGGGAAACAGAAAAATGCTGTAATCACAAACTCTCAGCAGCTACAAATGGCTCCCTGAGCAAAAGTAAATCCCTCCACTGTGAGGCATAGATAGGAAAGGCTCGTGGCCCATATTTCTCACTAGTGAACTGTTGGCTACTGGTATTCAGAAAGGTTTTTATCCATTAATGATCCACCAGGATCCAAAGGACTATTTCAATTCAATGTTCACACAGACGGTGCAAGTTGACTAAACCAGTCATTTAAAAAAAAACATAAATCTGGACTAAGGACTAAGAGAAGGAAGAAGTTTAATAGCGATAAGAGGTTGAGAAGAAAATATACCAAGGACAAATATCAAATTAATCAATCAAAAGATTATATAATTTGAGACGTCATTTTTCATTGACTTAACAGTATGATTTCTACTACCAATAACAATCACTATGTTCAAATAACTTATTAATCCCTAGATCTTTAAATGAAATGGCCTTCATGGTACTTTAAGGAAACATGTACTTTTCTTACCTGTGAGCAAGTCTCGTGCTTTACAAGTGTAAGTAAGAAATTAGAGAATACTTTCAAATTGTGCTTAAATCTTACTAAAAGGATTTCTCTGGCTTGATAATAGAGCATGAGCTCCTTGGACTTTATTTAAAGGTCATCAAATAATTACACTCACCATAGAAATTAAAATATAGTGCTACCAACAACTATTATTTGCTTGGTATTGTTTTGTCTTACCTGTACACAATCAGCTCTTGAGTACCATAAACTCTTAACTTTGTAATTTTATCATCCATGAAATATAAAAATAAGAAAGAGGGTACATACAGAGGATTAGTAATTTTGCTAAGTGCCCGTAGCTGGAATGTGGCCATATAACAAACATTTGTACTCCTTACTCCGGCTTTACCTCTCAAGGTACCTGTGACTATCGATGCTGGTTGTCAGTCTACCAGGATCTCCAGCAATCCAGAGGCAAAGCCTCCAGAATTAGCTATCAGGGACGATTTTGATTGGTTAGCCTCTGGCCACACATATGGAAGATTATTTTGATTGGGTTGATTAAAGTGGGCAACCCACCCTGAAAGTGGCCAGTACCATTGCTCGTGCGTGGATCTTGGACTGCATAAAACGAACTGAGTGGAGCGCTGGCTTTCCTCACACACTCCTGGCAGCATCCGCAACTTTGATTTTTCCTCCCAACTGTGAGCTAGCACTAACCCTTTCTGTAGGTGGTTTTTGTCAGGGATTTTATTACCACACTGGGACAAGTAAGGAATTTGGGATTCAGTAGCATATCCTCAGACAAGCTCAGCACTTGGCCTGTCTAGCAGCTACTGTTGTTTTTATCTCCTCCGTAAGAAAATGCAAACAGGTGGTGTGACTCAGAGTCCAAATGGGCTTCTTCAATAGACTCCGCTATAGTAAGTAGCTGCCCCACATGGAATTCAGTGCAAAGCTTATATCTGTATTTATATCTTGAAAGCCCATCTGCGTCATTCTGTTGCAAAAATTAGGTGGACAACTATAGAAGTAATAAAGTTTCAAAAACACACATGCAAACTAAGAACAGGCCAGGCGGTGGTGGCACGTGCCTTTAATCGCAGCATTTGGGAGGCAGAGACAGGCAGGCTTCTGTGGATTCAAGGTCAGCCTTGTCTACAAGAGCTAGTTCCAGGACAGGTTCCAGAGCTACCGAGAAACCCTGTCTCGAAAAACAAAACAAACAAAC
>NC_022025.1:6098265-6137008 GCF_000317375.1 Microtus ochrogaster | reverse complement strand
TTGGTAGACCAGGCTGGCCTCGAACTCACAGAGATCCGCCTGCCTCTGCCTCCCGAGTGCTGGGATTACAGGCGTGCGCCACCACCGCCCGGCGCCAATATTTTTTTTCTTAGAATACACGATTTCTCTCTATTTACTCGTCCATGTGCCAGGAAACGGGTATGTTAATGTTTGTCTTAGAAATACATGAATTCAAGCTTAATATGATAGGGAAATAATCCAAAATTATTTAAATCATCTTGATTAGATGGAGATCTTTCCACAATGTCTCATGTGGTGTCTAGTAAGCCTTGGGAATATAATTCAGATGTTTTTCTATGTTTATAAACTTAAAGCAAACAAAACCATACATTATTTAAGTAAATGTGTGGTATATTATAAAATAAATTTAATAATTTAGCAACAAATACCAAAGTTTAGAGTAGCAGTTACCTCTACAGGGGAGAGATAGGACAAAAGGAGGAAGGACATAAAAGTACAGAGAATGTATAGATATGAATTACCAGATATCTGTGTGCTTGCTTTAGTTTTGAGATAAGTGATGAGTTTTTGAGTATTCCTTATTTCTGTAATGACCAGAAAATAAGTTCAATGTTAAATAACAGCAGAAAGTATGTACTTTTTAAGCATATACATAAACAAAATACATTTAAAAAGATTATGCATACAGCAATGAAGTTGTATGCATAATACAACTCGAATAGTATTATTATTTAAGGGTATTATTATTATCTTGTGTACATTGTAAGTTTCTGACTTATGTTATGCCTAGGTCAGTATGGCAGGCTACCCCTATAGAGAACTTCCTCCCGCGTGCATCCTGACCACCTGACCATATGTTTTTAAGGTTGGTGAATCCCCAGTCTAGAATAATATGGATTTTATTAATTTATTTCTGGTGACTTAGACAGTATTATTATTAAAGTAGCAATTGATATTCGACAAAAGATAGAATAATGGCTGTTTTTGCTCTTTTGTCATTATGTTCATTATTTTAAGAGTATATCATTCACTACTATAGTAAAATAGTTGTTTTATCTTTTAATCAAATTGTATTATTATGGCTTGCTCATTTAATCTGAAAACTAAAAGACAATCTGAAAACTAAAAGATAAATCTTGCCTGCACTCCTAAACTCCTGTGGAACATAAAAAGTAAATAACGTGCAGCTTAGTGTGTCAAAACAACTATTTAAAAAATAGCTATGTCATGAACTCAGCCAGTCTGGTGAAAATTAGCTCACTGCATCCCCAAATCTCATTACTACTCTTTTCATTCTATTTGCCAGAGCTTTCTCGTTAAACTTTACCTGTCTACAGTAAGTGCAATTGTCATATAAACACCTGTGAGAACATGGAGCAAGTCTATAGTCATGCAACCATTGCTTAGACTACATTAAGTATGAATGTTTCTCATTTAAATATCACATAATGGTTACCTAATGAAAGAAATGTGTGTATTCACATTAATAATGTTACATGATTGTGAGCACTTTTAATCAATATTTTCCCTTCTAACAGCATTGGGTAGACATCAACACCAATTTTCTCCTGCAGGACTCAGTGTCAACTCCCTTTTGTACATTTGCACTTTTTTATATTACAATTTTGTTCCACTCCTTTAAGCTCCCGCTTCCCTTTGGTAATCAGGAAGATGGCAATTGCTGGAAAATTTATCAAGGTTGATGCCCTCAAGAACACTGGAATAACTTAGTTTTCTGTAATCATCAATCATTAATACCTTGATTCAAAATATCATCAGATTATCAACATCTTAGTAAATACCTTGAAAATTAGGCCAGACAGGGCAGCACATAAAGGACTTGCCATTGGCAAATAATTGTGGGTTTTGCTTTCTTTCCAATTCTGAATTTTCTTCTTTATACCTGCTCCTGTGACAGGTTCTTAGCAAGCTAGTCATAGTTTCCATGTGTGCTGAGCTTTATACCTGGAATGTTTCAATGTTTTCTGCTATGCCAGCTAACAAATTTTGAAAGAACTTTTAAACCTCTCATAATGCAAAGAAAAATGAATGAGTTTTAGGCATTCAACCTAATCATATTAAGAAGTGATTTTAAAAGCCTTTTGATAAACAATTGGTGTGTTCTTTCCTGGAGAAGACTATTTCCCCCACTTTTAGCTCCCATAATTCCCTTTCTAGAGTTGCTGCCTGATTAGATTTCCCTCTTCAGGCTAAGATGTCTATTAGTGTTGTCCTTGTTTATCCTATGAATTAACTATATTTCAGTCTTTAAAATGCTCACATACAAGTAACACGCATACAGATCAGGTTGTATTTGTCTGTTTTTACACACACACACACACACACATACACACATATACACACATGTATATGTATATACAATGCAATTAAAAAAAGAGACCATGAATTTGAAGAAAGCAAAGAGAGGGTACATAATAGCCTTGGAAGGTGATACATTTTATTATAATCTCAAAAAATGTTAAAAGTTTTAGAAAAAACTTTTGAATGTGAGATAATTAAAACAATTTTAACTTTATCCTATCATTGAAAGAAAATAAAAGAATAACACTGTATTTGCTCCTCTGGAAAGTCAATTCTGAAAGTGAGTTAGTCAGCCTCTGAGTGTAACCAGTTTTCTGATGTGGAAGAAATCATAGGCATAAAATCTAGCTTTTCTGGAAAATGACACCGGACCTTTAGTGCTGGCCAAAATGCAGGAAGCGCTGAGGTACAATCTGGTGTGCTCTCTCTTCTGGGTAATGTCAGTTTTAGAGGCAGAAGAATAAAAAGAACATTTGGGGTACCATCACCAGTATTGAGGTTTATAAATTATAAAGTAAAAGACATTCGGAAAGGCCAGCAGCTGAGCCATTTACTAAAAGAGAAAGAAGCAATTACCTTATTTCCCCCAGGAGCAATATTTCATTGTGTAGCTGTGCCAAGGAGTGAAAGAAGCCTTGGGCTTTTGTTTTGTTTTGTTTTAGGCTCCATAGTACCATGCTCCATTTCTAACCTCTGGAAATAAAAATGCTCTCCTCCAGGGCCCATAGTTCTTTCGTTAGAGTTCAGTTTCATGCTGCCCAATGACTGCTGGCCAGGCCTGTCTGAGAAGCACACACTTAGCTAGATTCACAGGGAGAGTTTGTAATTGTGTAATTCATAAGCCAATTAAAATTTCTTTTCCATTAAGTCATTTGATTCTCGTGATGATTGAAAAATGACAGTGTCAATCAAATTTGCTTTTAGGCAGGTGTTTATGGCATTTCAATTATGCTCTGAAATTAATTTTAAGTAAATGCATTCTAGGAATTATGGAATAGATTAGATTTGAATCAGATTATCAGAGTAGCATGATTCATGTTTTTTGTTCTACATGCTGTCTTACAATATTTTAACCTTTTAAAATCCTCTGTTTACTTACTGTCTATTATTGATGGCGTCCTGTTAATAACCTCACATCTAGAAAGTTTTTCATTACACATTTCATTTGCATTTCATGAGGCCTTGGCAAGCTGGTTCTTATTTAGTAATGAAATCATACACCAAGACTTTAATGTCTGTGAAGGAAGAGATGATTATAGGAGCTTAAGTGGAAAGGAAGCAAATGATACAGAAGGCAAGGAAAGAATAGAAATGTCACATCAGTTCATAGGCACTGGGAACGTTTCCACTGTAAAACGAGAAATATGACAGAATCACACAGTGAACAATTCTAAAAATGGGAGCGCTCTGTATGTGAACTCTCATTTATGACACACCTAAGTGTATTTATAAATATAATGTATTTATATTATCATTGGTTTTCAGTATAAATATCCCTCACTATATTGGATATTTTAATATGCTATTCCCTGCTACTCAACTGTAACAGTCTTCCAGAAAAATATGTTCAACATATATATATGCTTTTGAAATACCATAAATAAATTACTAAGAACCATAAATCAAAATTAATTCAACATTTCATCACCCTCTAAGCTTAATTTTCCTCTCAAAAAATTATTCCCATTTTTGTCTTCTGTTTTGCTTGTGCATATTTTCATTCCTATAGTTATTCTCCTTTTTCTTTATAGTAGTCATTCTTTCAATGTTTCCTATATATTTAATATCTATTTTAAAATTTCTAAGATTTTCTTAAAGTTTTAATTACCGAACCTAAGCAAGTATCATGACAAAATACAAAAGATGGTCTTATGAGCTTATTTCATAATAGGACCTACACTGAGCATTTGGTAAAAGTTAATTCTGGGATCAGCCTTTGGGAGTAGACCTTGAAGACACTATTTCACAGAAGACATACCTATTCTTTGGCTCTTAGAATCTTTAAATCACCTCTTCTGGGATGTTCCCTGTTCCTTAGGTATAGATGTAGGTTGTACATGTGTTATTTGGGTTGGATATCCTACAGCTGGAGGTCCTCAGCAAGTTCTTTGCAACTGTAAGTCCTTTTGTTTATATAATTTCCATCCAAGGTGCAGCAGGCTCAAAGGCAAACCAGTAGAAAGATAAACACCAGGTAGCACTCAAAGCAGGTTATAATAAGAGTTGTCATTAAATTCCATGGGAGAGCTAATTTTCACTTTTAAAAATTTCCCTTAATTCACCTTTTTCTATTTTTCAGTTTGTCTATATAGACGTCAATTTCCTTTTTTACTTATTTCATCATATTTATTCTGAATCACAAATAATTTGTTAATGAAATGATTCAGGAATTGAAAACAGAGACAGAGACAATAAAGAAAACACCAACTGAGGGAATATAGAATCGATAATTATGAGAAAATGATCAGGAACCACAAATGCAAACATAAAAGGCAGAATACAAGAGATGGAACAGAAAATCTCAAGTACTGAAGATACAATAAAGGAAATAGACTCATCAATCAAAGAAAACCTTAAATCTAACAAAATCTTAACACAAAAATATCCAGGAAATATGGAATATCATGGAAAGACCAAACCAGAGAATGATAGAGATAAAAGAAGAAGTCTAACTCAAAAGCATAGAAAATATATTCAACAAAATCATAAAAGAAAATTTTACCCACCTAAAGAAAAGTATTCATATGAAGGTACAAAAAGTTTACAGAACACCAAATAGACTGCACCAAAAGAAGTTCCCTTGCCACATAATAATCAAAACACTAAACATACAAAATAAAGAAAGATTATTAAGAGCTGCAAAGGAAAAGGGCCAAGTAACATATAAAGGCAGACCTATAATAATTACACCTGACTTTTCAGTGGAAACAATGAAAGCCAGAAGGACCTGTCAAGCATTATGCAGATATTAAGAGACAATAGATGCTAGTCCAGATGACTACACATTTACGTTCTTATTGAGTCATTTTTTATTGTCAGATTAATTCTATCAAAAAAGCATATATATATCTCCAGCTACTATTTCATGCCAAAGCATTTGAATCAATTAATTATGCTATCATGAGAATGAAAAGATGTTTCTTCAAGAAATCTGTTAATAAAGTTTACTATGATCATGAATCAGAGGGAAATACCTTGTATTGTCCCAATGTATGCTAAAAGAACATTTTCAAGTTAACCTTGGAGGTAGGAGGGGATGATTCAGTGATTAAGAGAATAAACTGTTCTTATATAAGACGTAACCTTAGATCCCAGAATCCACGTCTGGTGACTCACAATTGCGTGTAGCCTCAGTTTTAGGAGGCCTGACCCATCTTGGAGCCTCTTCTGGTATCTGTACTCATGTGCACATATCCACACATGCACACATGCATATACACAATGAAAATAAATCTTCAAAAATGATGTCTATTCCCAATAAATAACTTATAGAATTACCTAGCACAAAATATATTACAAAAGAAAACATTTTCTGTCAGATATTGCTTCATATTCTTTGTAACCTCACCATAAATAATTGATTCACATTTAAATTATGAAGATAATTTTCAACTGTGCAATGAAAACACCAAATTCTGAGAGCAAAGAAGTGTTTCTGCAATCTATTTTTTAACTAGTTTCCTTATTCTTTGACTCAATGCACTTTTAGCTTTAATGGAATTGCCTTTGAAAGTCAAAGAGCTTTCCCAAAATTCCATCTTGAAACCATAAGAAACCATGTTCCTTGGATCAATGTCTATTATTTCACATATCATATACATATTTTAGAAACCAGAGAATAGAGGCATGTTTCCCTGTCTGCAGCCAAGCAGTTGTTGCAAATCTAGAGTTATTAGTAGTTAATGCCACGGGTGGGTCTATCTTTAGAATGTGAACCAAACACACATTTCTTCTAGAAATATCACTTGTCAGGATGAAATCAAAAGCACCTGAATTAATCTGGATCATTCTATCCAGCTTGTTCACCTTATTCATTTTCTATAGAATGCAGAATATTATTAATATTGGCTAAGAATTATTGCTGAACCATTTACTTAGTTGAATGTATTTCAAAGATAACTGTTTAAAATGATTTCATTACTTTTTAGGAAACTGAGAATTTCAGAGAGTGAGTTCAGTAGTCCAGGATTGGGAAATTGAGAAAAGAGTTTAAAATATGATGTTTCTGCACCATTCTTTCTGTATTATATCCATTTCATAAATGTATTAATAGATAAGACATTTGTGAATGACAGATAAACATGCAACTGAGTAGTCCTATCAGTGCTAAAGATACCAAGCGAATCTGTTCTGTATTTCCCTGAGTTTGGATTTTCAGGCTTCCTATAGCATAAACATTAAATACAGGTGAAATGAAAACCCAAGTCATGTAAAAATTACTTAAATAACTATGAGTTTTCTTGTTCAAACCATGCGGTGACCCTGAAAACACACAGGTCATTTACCGAGATGTGGGAACAGAACTGATTTGAGAGGCCTGTTGCTGTGGTCTATCGGGCCAAGTTCCCTTTCACTGCTCCAGTGTTGTAGCCAAGCACAAGTAATACCAAGGTACTAGGACAGGCCCCTAGCATCACTCCACAGCCCTGCCCTTCAGAAGGCACTATCATGGCTTCCCAACAACTTAGCAGCAGTAGTAGTTCCTTTCAACTCAACTGTTTTTACTTGACCTTGGTCAAGGGGCTAAGAAATACCTGTATAATTGTCTTAACTCCTTTATTATCTACAGAGATTAGCATCATGGTTTAAATATACCTATACCATTTTCTCTTACTTCTCCCTTTAAATATTTTAATATAAATCCATATAGCTAGTTTTTGGAATCATCATCTAATATTCATTTGCTCTGTGTCTGATATTGAATTTTTATGTCTGAATTCTTTTAGATATGAGTAGGACTTTACAAATTAAGAAGGCAAGAGAACTTTGAAAACATCCTTCAAATACACTGACTATATTATCATCAAATCTGATAAAAAACACTTCATTTTCTATACAAAGATAAACCCATAAATAAGATATTTAATGCTTAAAATTATCAATACATTCTTCTTTACTATTTTTATTTATTTGCATTTAAAGAGCTTTGGCTTGTTTGAATTTTGCTTTCAGATAAATACTTATTTTATATTCCAGACTAGCCTAAGACTGATAATCCATCCTCCTTTCTCCTCTGGAGATTACAAATGTGAGCTGTCTTGACTGCCTAAAATGTCACAAATTTACAAATTTCTTTTTGAGAAAATTTAACATTCACAAGTACAATGCAATATGATTATATCTACACCACACTACGGTTCTCTAAATTCCCTTCAAAAATGACCCCCAACATACACTGAATTTCCTCTCTCTCTCTGTCTGTCTCTGTCTCTGTCTCTCTCTCTCTCTCTCTCTCTCTCTCTCTCTCTCTCTCTCTCTCTCTCTCTCTCCCTCTGATAATATGCTAAGTCCATAACTTCATGTTAAGACCTTATTGCTGAATATGTCATACACTTTTGCTACAGGACATAGGGAAATCAATCTGATTTCTACATGAAAATTTCATCCCTACAAGACAGATTTCATAGTGCCATAGGGAACATGCAGGCTGCCATTGGAGATGAGATATCAGTGGTCTTACCTAGTATTACACTTTACATTCCCAGGAGAAATGTGCCTATTGCTTCAATGGTGACAAGGCTGCTACAGGATAACTCACCCTTTGCACTTTATGATTAATCTGTAAAATAAAACGTAGAAAACATATCAGCAGCCACATCCTCAAAAGAGATTGCCCTCACTTTCCCAGTAACTATCCATTGGCAATAGTTACCCCAGTAAGGGACAGGGCATGAAATACCCCCGTCCCAATGTTTTCTCAAATTAGGTTGGCTTTATCTTAGAGGGGTCTTGTGCAGGTAACCACAGCTACTCTGAGCTCATAACTGTGATAGCCTTGTCTTGTACAGAAGACAGTATTGTATAGCACGCCTCCTCATTCTGAAGCTCCTACACTTTTTCTGCTTCCTCTTCCACAGTGCTCATAGAGTCTCGGCTTTAGCTGCCCTGAGTCCCAGCTTCTAGCAGTTCTGGGATAAAAAGAGAGCCAGAGTTGACAGACAAACCACCCTACTCTTCAGTCTGTGAAAGTCAAACTTAATTCTCTGGGGCCAGTGAAGGGGGCTAAACATAACTCTCTGAGGCCACCAAAAAATGAAACACACACACACACACACACACACACACACACTTTTAGGGTAATCTACCATCTTCTTTGTCTGTTCTCAATTTCTTATGTTACCTCTTTCCAGATGTAGCCTTTTTCTGTCTCTCTAGATGTCTTCCTTCTATTTTTTGCATACAGCTTATATATTACAGCAAAATTTTTAAAGCAGTACAAAAGTTATAATGTATTGCATTCCATTTTCAAGTGAATGATTCCAATGAATAAAAGTAAAAAGTAACATGTTTACAACATGTTCTCCATATCCCTTATATGATTAAACATTTTGCATATTACAGGTGATAAACAAGTTATACCAAGAACCCACAGGTATTCACATCTAAGCCACTGGGTATAGATTAACAGAGTGTAAGCAAGTAAAATATTTTTTTTCCAGACAGTTCTTTTGCTGGCAGGTGTGTCATTTTCAGTTGAAGAAAGGACTTTGACCAGAAAGAATCTGTCATTGACCACAACACACTGAAAAAAAAAAGTGTTTACTTGATCAAGTTTTTAAAAAAATGTCTGTATCTATAAGTTTATTTAGAAGGTAATTTAACAATTTGGTCAATTACCAAAGTAACAATAGTAATTCAACTCTAGGAAACAGATTACAGTTCTAAGAATGAAATTTATTCTGTGGTGAGGGTCTCAAATTGAATCAGAGACCAGTGGGTCACCTGTCCCTCTATTGTCAGTGTGACTGCTCCTACAACATGGCACTGGCACTTAGAAAAACTTCCCTTTCACAACAGGTATTGAGTACAAATAGCTTCTTGATTAATGGTGAAACTTCATGTTTACTTGCCTTCTCAGTACTAGGATTTTGCTGTTTTGAACCTGTAGAGGTCTTGTGCATACTCTCACAGTCTCTGTGAGTTCGTACTTTTATTTGGCCTCTTGTGTCTAGATGGTACTTTTTCCTTGATGTTGACCCACTACCTTTGACTTCCACTTACTCATACACTCCTTAAAGGGGGGGGGGGGTTGATAAGGACATCTTAGTTAGTACTGCTTGCTCCAAAGCCCCTTACTTTCTGCACACTACAATTTTCACTATGTGTTAATTACTGTCTACTGCAAGACATTTCTCCTATGTGGTGAGTAATACTCTAATCTCTGAGTGTAGCACTATTTCATCAGGAGTCATTTTATTGCTATGTGCCTTTAGAAAAATAATAATAGCAGGCTTTCTCTTAAGGCCCATGGCCTATCTCACCTTATTTTTATCCACTCTATGAATGTATTATGGATTCCACCTCCTATAGTGTGCTTAAATCCATTTTAAAACAAATTGATTGATTACTACCTTAATATTTATGTCTCTATTGCACCAGTATATCCAACAGGCAAGTTTCTGTTGCAGGTTTGTAACTGTGTGATATTGATAATTACTTTTCTCCTCTGCTGGCATGCAAAGTTGCTTCCAGTGTCATGAATATTTGTCATCACGAGTGAAGCTTATAGGTGGGCAACAACCCATCAATGTCTGGTCACATAAGTAAATTATATCTTAAGTGAAGGGCCTTATCAGATTACGGAATGCAACTAATACCCTTGGAAAAAGCCTATGGTGTAGACATTGTGTTTGATGAGGGGCTGAGAGTTCTTATATCTCAATGATCTCCCTAGTCACAGGTAAATGTCTAAGTTTATCAGACATAGTTTCTCTCCAACTGATACAACCTTAGGTTCAATCAAACAGCTGTTAATGACTAAGATATCAAATATATACATGTGTGTGAAATCTGTAATCAGTGTAATTTACATAAGAAACCATGTCTAGTCGTCTAGTTTTGGCAATGGTGGCACATGACTTTAATCCTACCACTTGGAAGGCAGGAGTATCCCTGATTTCAAGGCTAACCAGGTCTATGGAATGAGTTCCAGGACAGGCAGGACTATACAGAGAAACTCTTTCTTAAAAAGGGAGAAAGAAAGAAGAGAGAGAGAGAGAGAGAGAGAGAGAGAGAGAGAGAGAGAGAGAATATATTGAAAAGAAAGAAAAGAACCATATTTATTTAAACACCAAGAAAAAAACCATGGGAAAAAGAACATACTAACAAGTTTCTCAGACAGTCTACCATAGAAACAGTTACATAAATAAAGATTGTACAGGATATTCTATATACTAAATTCTAATATTGGAATTGCCCTTTGGGGATGCTGGCTTCTGGCTGCTGGCATGGTGGCTAGGTCACTGGTTTTTCAGCAAAAGTATGCCTTTTGCTATGAATGTAACTAAAACCAGTGACCTAAGAGCACATGCTTCAAAACATACCTCACTGCTAAATTCTGAAACAGTCTACACTTGCAAGGTTTATATTAACTGAAACTCTGTTTTTCTAGTTGTATTGTTTTTCTAAAATACATTTTTAATAATGACAAATGTGCTATCAATCAGCATCTTTGCAACTGATAAATCTCCTCAGTTATGTTCAAACACCTGCAGCATTTGATTTTCAACTGAACTCTGGGCCAAGCACAGCACTTCTGGCAATCATCTCCATATTCATGTCACCTATGAAGATTTGAAACATATATCAGATATTGGACTGTTACCAGAAATTTATACTGACTTTGTCTTTCCTGGTGTGTTATATTGAATCTTCCTAAAACGTAGGTCAATAGCATGCAGAATAGAATTAAAATTAAACAAACAAATAACCTACAGTAATTCAATCTTAATAATTCTTAATAATGTAAAAGAAGCCAAAGCAAAAAGGCATCAATATATTGTATGCATATTCGATGCAACACTGTTGTAGATGAAGGCTGTTTTCCCTTCACTCATGCAACTAAGTGAATGTGTTATTCTGCAATCAAATTAATAGGCTCTTTAGAATACATAGCCAATTTTACTGACAGTAACAGTGTACTTACTTTTCTTCTACCAAATCTCGACGCCATGTTGAAATGATGAAAGATTCATTCATTTTTTTATGTCACACAAACATGAGGGGTAATTGAATCTCACTTTATAATAGTGCATTTTTGTGTTTTTATCTTTTTTAAAAATATTTATTTATTATGCATACAATATTCTGTCTGTGTGTATGTCTGCAGGCCAGAAGAGGGCACCAGACCTCATTACAGATGGTTATGAGCCACCATGCGGTTGCTGGGAATTGAACTCAGGACCTTTGGAAGAGCAGGCAGTGCTCTTTACCACTGAGCCACATCTAAAAACTAATATGCCATTAGAGTAATACATATTTTATTTGTTATGATATGAAAAAGGAAGATTTCCAGCTTCTAAAAAAGGCAATATTGGTGAATGCCTTTCATCCCAGCACTTGGGCGGCAGGGCCAGGTGGGATCTGAAGGTCTCATGCTAGTCCTCAACCTACTCTGCAGATTCGGTTACACCGTCAGGGAAAAAAAAAAAAAAAAAAAAAAAAAAAAAAAGATCGGTAACTTCAATTCTAGGACCTTACTTTTTTACTTTGAGAAAATACCTACTTAGAGATTGTGTAAGCAAGAGAGGCAAAATGTGCATCAAGCATCAGCAGGTAAACTGAAAACAAATTTTAGAACTTCAGTAAAGCTGAAGTTTCTGATGGCTAGTATGGACAAGTAAAACAAAGGTCACACAAGAATTAGAAATGAGTATGAGGATGGATTAAGTCAAAGTTATCCATGTCCAAGATAATAAACTGAAGTCCATACTGTTCCTCTGAAGGATCAAAGGGATCCAGTTCACATATTTAAGATGACATTGTGATTAATTGGATTGTGTGTTTATGTTAGACCCCATTACATATTTGCACATTGGCCAGTATTATGAGTCATAGCAATTCTCATATAAAAACATTATAAAATATTCTGTTTTGAACAGGTTGAATTCAGTTAAAGCTTAGGGCTATCACAGTGCTAACACTAGTATAAATCTGTATACTTTTGTAGAAACCAAGATCATGTCTTTATACTGTTCAAAGAAGCCAAATTGTAATGCGGCCCATCTGGGTTTCTTGAAAATCAACAACTGTAAACTCACAGGCATTTATTGATGGAAAATAGGGTACAGGGTGTTGGTTCAAATTCAGTTGAAATCCATAAAGAATCCCTAATCCAATATTTATAGTACCCAAAGCCAATGGCATACAGAGTTTTTCATCTGGTCTCACAAACTTCTGCTAATGGACTTTCAAAGGACATATCACAGAAACAAACCTCACTATTAATTTATAATTTTTTTCTCTCAAATGTATTATGTTGGTGGAGTTTAATATAAGCCCTTATCGATGTAATTACAAATTAGCATCCTGAATACTGTTAAATAAAGCAATTGTATTTGAAAATTTGGATAACGTATTACAATAATGTTATCCCATAAGAAATAAGATAGATGACACTTTAGATAAGCCTAAGCAAACTATATGAAAAACTTCTTATTTTTAAACAGTTTATATTTCTTTTTCATCTCTTTCTTTCTTTCTTTCTTTCTTTCTTTCTTTCTTTCTTTCTTTCTTTCTTTCTTTCTTTCTTTCTTTCTTTCTTTCTTTCTTTGAGACAAGGTTTCTCTATGTAGCCTGTAGCCTCTGCTGTCCTGGAACTTGCTCCATAAACAAGACTGAACTTGAACTCAGAGATCCCCCTGTTTCTGCCTCCAGGGTTCTGGTGTAAAAGGCTGTACCTCCACCACCTGGCTAATCGTTGACATTTTTGTAATCTAACTGCAAGATTATGTAGATTTCATTTTATTACAGAAGAAATAACTGTGCAAACACAAGAATTAAATACTTAAATATTATGGTCATTGTCATAAATCACTTGCTGTGTGGAAATGTCTATCTCCACAGAATAGAGAAAAGAAACTGCTTATTACTGTAGTCTTAACATTATTTAAGCAATATCATTAAGGAAATAAACATCTATGTTTATATACCTGTCATTTATTTAATATCCCCTTATCTGATATCCAAAAGCTACGTATGGACTTTCAAAGTTACCATTTTTTATTAACTCTTGCTGAAAATTAAGACAATATCACTTATTTTTGCAGTACCTCTGAATTGGCCAAGCAGAGACAAAGTTCTCTTTGTTTACGTCATTCTTCTCTTTCTGCGTACTCATATTCAAGAATATCCTTCTACCACCATTGATAATGAAACAGTGGAATCAGTGAGGGCGGAGGATTGTTTCTACATTTTTCTCTCTTGAGCACTGTTTAGGACAGTGTAGGCTAGTCCAGATACTCAAAAAACTATTTTTTTTTACTACTATGAACATGATTTAAAACATTTGAAATTTATGTCACATTTTCAAAGAATTTCTTTACACTTTCTACTCATTTTTAGTCAGTGTTAAAATAAGTATAATATAGCACTTTAGTTACTGCAGGATACTGAGCATAGTAAAACAAGAAACTAAAATAAAATTTATTTTGATTTTCCTACTAATGTTAAATCTTATTCCAGAATTTAAATGGGTATCTTGCTCTTTTGAGTATGCAGGTCTCAGTCTTCTTAGACCTATAATGACCTATGTTTTCCCCATTTCATGTGACAGTGGCTGACTAAAAAGTAATTTTATTTGAATAAATTCATGATGATTTGCATTACAAACCAGCAAACCTACTTTTATATCCATGTGCACTGTATGTAGAATTATGTGATAAAATACTTTGTTATCTATTATTTTTGCCTTATAAATTTTCTTCTTAAAATGTCTGTCATATATGGTGGCAGTTAGGAGCTAAAATAGTGATATAGAGCTAAATATAACAAATAAATTTTACTTATTATTATAAATTTCAAATATTGTGAGCATTCCACAGATAATGGTCACCCAGATTTGTTTGATGGTATACACTTGTGATCCCTTTATTCAATAGGCAGTGGCAGAAAGATAGAAAGTTTGAGGCCAATATAGGCTACTTCATTAGACCCTGTCTCAAAAGCACATTTAAATTTCAAATAAGTATAGAAACATTTGAGAAATAAGAATTAATAAACATATACACTCTGTAATTATACTGCGACACAGACAGAACAGAGTACTGGTTAGAACAATACCTTGGGTTCAGAAGAACTTGTTTTTTTTTTTTAATTTACTTGGTCACCCATCATTTATATGTCACTTTCTATTTTCAAAATTAACTTATCTTAGTTAAGGATAAATGGTATAGTTTGTTTTACAAACTTGTTTGGATATCAAAAGTTACAATCAATGTATCCTTTGAAGCTAAATTTAGTTTTAATAAACCAAAGAAGCCTAAACAATATAAAAAAGAATCATCAGTGAAAATATAAAGTGTCTAATGAACTATGTTGTGAGGCTAATAGTCATTGCCATATTAATCAGAGCAATTGACTATCCTCAAGAGATTTTCCAGAAATAACCGATTGATCTTCCCTCATAGGTTGAGTTGGGGACCAGTTTTGGTGTTTCATCTGCCAGTAAAAGCACTTTCCCTTACATTTCTTATGAGATATATTTCCTTCTGCCCTAAGTGCATGGATTTCTGGGAATGATAGCACATGTACAGTCTGGAAGTTGGCTGCGGGGACACACTGTCTATGAGGCTAGGAGATGACATCATCTATGCTGTCATGAGAAGTTTTAGTGCTGAGGTGCTTTGGGGAATCATGAATACTGATAAAGGAAAACTCACACCTATAGTTCTTTAAGTAACCTCCTCACTCATCTGTATAAAAGAGTGATAAATCCACTACTTTATGAATCTAAATTTGGGTGAAATTGTGCCTTTGATCTTAAAATGGTAACTTCTCTAGTGTTAAAAGATACTAGCTTCTGACTTGTCAGAAAAAAAAAAATCAAGTAACAGATTAAAACCAAACCAAAGAGCAATCAGTGTATAATTTCTTAATAAAAAAAACTCAGCCAATAGATTGTCTAAAGTCTTGCCGTATTTCTTCAGTGTATAGAAGAAAATTATATTCCACTTAATACTTCAGCCATAGATCTTCATTTTAATGATATCCGTATTGTGTTTGTTCTAATGTCAGATATTCAAATAACTGTACAATGAAAACTCTAGTGTGGTTTTATAGTCTCCTACAACAATACAGGCTGCAAAAGAAGAGGCTGTTTTGCATGTCCCACCATTGGTTCTCCTGTCCAGAAACATTCTTTAGCAATTTATTCATTGTATAAATGTAGTGTGCACTATTTTCTATAAACAAACTGGAAGTTGAAAGTTTTTACACAATAAATCACTTCTTTAGAAGATACAAAATAATTTTCAGTATTTGTCATTTCATAAAATAGTAATTTAGATACATCTATTTCTTATGGCTATTCCCATTTCTATAAAAAGCAAAGTCTTATTTTTAGCATTTTCTGTTCATATTTTAATCAGATTTAAATAGAAATTTAGTAAATGTCATTTATAAGAAAGATACAATTACTCTGAAACTAGAAAAAAATACAAATTTTATTTATCCAGCATTATATGTTGCAAATATTTCAGTGTGTAAAAACCTCATTTATTTTTATTTGCTCTATAAAATAAATCAGAGGAAGAACAATGGCATATAGGATAAGAAAACCGAGTACAGATATATCAGATGTTCTTAGTTCTCTTGCCTAAGTAATTCCTTAGAATATGGTACTAAAACACCACTTCCTCTTTAATAACATTTCATTGCTTAGATCATGGAAACAAATAATTTAGCTATACAGATTCTCTAAAATCTTGTCTGAATAGTTAATATTAAAATAGAATAAGGAATTGGTTAATGTGTAACAAAAATTTAATTTACTTGTCTTTTCATTGAATAATTCATTGTATGTTTCCTTCTGACATGTATAATAACAATCCAATGCTTAAAATATAGGGAACACTCACCCATTGCTGATGAAATTGTAAATTTGTATGATGATGATAGTATGGCAGTTTCTCAGGAAGATGTGAATTGAGCTACCTCAAGATTCACTTTTACCATTTGCTGGTATATACCAAAAGAATGCTTCACCTAAGCAAAGGACTTTTGCTTAGTCATTTTTATTACTGCTTTCTCCCCAAGATCCTAAAATTGAAAATAACCTGTATGTCCTTCAACAGAAGAGTGGATCAACAAAATATGGCATATTTACACAATAGAGTATTACTCAGCTGCTAAAACAATGACATTGTAAATTTCTAGGTAAATGGAGGGAACTAGAAAAAAATCATCCAAAGTGAGGTAACAAAGACCCAGAAACACAAACATTGTATGTGTTTACTTATATATGGCTATTAGCCATAAATAAGTAAATGATAACCAAGCCACAATTTGTAGACCCAGGGAAGTTAGGTATAGAGGAAAAGACTGAAGGCGAACACATGGCTCTCCCTGGGAGGAAAATATAGCATATTTTATGGGTGGACTAGGGACTTGGGGACTTGAATGGAAGGATAAGGTAAGGGGGAGGGAAGGCATCAGGGAAAAGCAGCAAGAATTGAGGGGTATTTTGAGTTGGGGTATGCAAACCTAATAGAGTGGAAACTTCCTAAAAAATATAAAGGTGATCCTAATGAAGTCTCCAAATAATGGGGAAGATAGAGTCTCAACTGGCCATCTCGTTCACCAAATGAAGCTTCCAGTATCAGGAATAGATTACATCCAGTTAAGTTGTTGGTCAAAACTGTCCTATGGAAATCCCCAAACTCCCTTGGCTGTTGCCAAAGCAATAGGTAGCTCTTCACAAACAAACAAAAATCCCCATTGCTAAAGAAGAAGTCGAAGGAGGATAAAGGCCAGAGGGTATGGAGAAAACCAGGCAAAAAAACAAGCCCTCTAAATCAACTAAGAAAAGCTCACTTTACCTCAGAGACGAGGGCAGCAGGCACAGGGCATGCACAAGTCTGTACTGGGCCATTTACATATATGTTATGTATTTCAGTTCAGTGTTTATTTGGGAGTGGGAGTTAGTGAATGAGTGGGGTTCTGATTTTTGTGCTGCTCTTTCACTCTTTTCCAGTATTGGTTTCCTTGTCCAACTTCAATGCGATGGCTTTGTTTTATCTTATTGCATTTTATCCTGTTATGTTTGTCGTTATCTCTTAAATGCCTATTCTTTTCTAATTGAGACAGAAAGAGAGTACATCTGGATTGGAGGGAATGTGGGCAAGAATTGGGAGGAGTATAGGGAGAGAAATCTGTAATTAGAATATATTGTATTAGAAAAGGATCTATTTTTGATACAAGGAGAAAAACAGGAAAGGAAGAAACAGGGTATACAACAGTTTCATCCATAACCAAGCTCTACATAATTGTATAACCAGTTTCTCTCTTGATAATCGAGAAATCCGCTACAAAAGAGATGATATTTATTGAATGTGGTTGTTGAATATAAATAACCAGTGCAAGTGAGAAAATAATAAATTAATACAACTATATCAAAATTTTATTTCCCACTTAGTGATGTAAATTAATAAGAACAAATTTTTTTATAAGAAAATGAACAACAAGGGAAGATTTTTATATTGGAAATTTGAAGTCAGTTGAGTAAAAATATTGTGATTTGAGAAATCAAAGGTAGAGGAGTATTTTCTATACTATGGAGATACAGTGACATGCAGCAATATGCATTAGTTTGAGAATAACTTCACTGCTCTTAGAACCTTAGAGTTTGAAGGAATCCCTAGTTTCCCATCATTCAATCTTAAGAATAAGAAAGCAGGTAACTAGCCAAAACACACTGATTGCTAATGATTTTGCTCCTACATGAATATGTGTCATGTATTTTATATCCTGCTACTCTTTTTCAACAGTAATAACTTAAGTTTTATTAGTTCTCATTCAAAACAAAGTGAACATAACAAGAAAATTAAAGATTGCTAAAGAAAAGACTTACAAAATATGGTGTTATAATGACTGTTAGGCTAAGAGCGGTCTATCGTGTTTCCTACCTTTCTGTTTCTGACAAAAGACTGTTCTTCTGAAAATTAATATTGTCTCTTTATAAATATTTGACCTTAATAACCCAAAGATTTCCATAAAGAACACAAGGGTCTGCTCCATTTTCAGTGGGATTATTCAAACCCTGTCTACATCAGAATTCCAGGCACAGGAGCACTGACATGTGTTGGTGGTTGTATTTGATAAGTTGCAGCCTTGCTTACAATATCACCTTCCAGGTCTGGTTCTTCTTTCCTGAAGAAGAAAAATGTCTATTTATAGAAAAGTTTTAATGTTTCAAGGTTTTATATATACTATACAATTCACACTAACATTGAGTCAAATAAACACATTAGACAATCCAGAAAATAAACTTTATTCTATAAAACATTATGAATTTAGTTAATCTTTCATTAAAGGGCACATAAAGACTGATGCTTTCAAAACAACATGATATGGGCAAGAACTAAATCACTTTTTAGGTACAGAAAGCAATTAATCCTGAAGAGGGGCAGGTAAAATTTCTGGGAACACATCTCTATAGTTTTCGTATTTTAATGCAGAGTTGATGCTTGATAAGTATAAAATTTTATCAAATGAATATAATTTGTAAGTTTTAGAATTGAGTTAATCATTTAAATAGTAAACAAATTCTTGCCTTGCAAAATTGTATTTCCTTCTCCTTCCTTTTTCTTTGCTCTATATGACCGAAGCAATAAAAAGCAGTATAATCCAGTAGAATGGATTCCTTTCAATAACATACTAGAGGACTGGTTCTACAGACAGAGACTAAACATTGATTTTACTTTTACATAGCAAAATGTAGTTTATTAAACATTGTGCTAATGAGATAAAACTATCATCTCAAATTAGATTCCATATAAATCTCCACTTATCAGGGGTTCAAAATTAACCTGAACCAATGAATACTTCATTGCAGATAGTTTAGATTTCCTTAAGATATTACAGATTTCAGTAGCACTAAATTAAGAGAAAATTGGTTCTTATAGTATGTTATCTATTTCTCCCTAATATTCTTTTGTGATTATTTATCTATTTATCTATCCAGACTAAGAAATCAACCTTCCACAATACCCAGAAATACCACTAACATTGAATCAAATAAATACATATTTGGGTATACATATATGTACCCAAAAGATACTCAATTGTACCACAGGACATGTGCTCAACTATGTTCATAGCAGAATTGTTTGTCATAGCCAGAACCTAGAAACAACCTAAATTCTCCTTAACCAAAGAATGGATACAGAAAATATGGTATATTTACACAATGGAGTACTACACAGCAGAAAAATTGGCATCTTGAGATTTGTAGGCAAATGGATGGATCTAGAAAATATCATTTTGAGTGAGGTAACCCAGACCCAGAAAGACAATTATCATATGGACTCACTCATAAGTGGCTATTAGACATAAAGAAAAAAAAACAGCCTACAATTCACAATCCCAGAGAACCCAGACAGCAATGAGGACCCTAAGAGAGACATACAGGGATCTAATCTACATGGAAGTAGAAAAAGACTAGATCTCCTGAGTAAATTGGGAGTATGGAGAACATGGGAGAGGGTAGAAGGAAAGAGGAAAGAAGGGAGGGGAGTGGAGAAACAATAAAGCTCAATAAAATCAATAAAAAATTAAAAAAAGAAATAAAATCAAATACTGTATTTACAATTTGCCAATCATAAGGAAAAAGCATGCCCTCTTTTATTTTAGAAAGATAATTCAAATTATTATACATTTTCTTGGACTATGAAGCAAGTTGATAATTTTATAACAATTTTGGCATCTTTCTATAGCTTAAAAATAATTTTGGACTTTCACAGCCCACCCAGAATTTTTATTTGTTTTCCAGTAAAGAATCCAAGATATCTAAGGTCTCATAAATTCCCAGAGTGGGGAGAAAAAAAAAAAACCTCTATAATGAAAGAGGAAAGTGGACTTGTAGGATCAATTATTATTAAGCGTTTAAAGTTGAATTAGCTATTACATAAAAGTCATAGCTACAGTCTAAGGAATGAAATAGAAAGCAGTTCAGAGGGTACATGTAACTGCTTGATAGAACTTCTGAGAGGCGAAAGTCCTTCATTTTCAGAGTAGACTTGGTGAAATATGAGACTTTGAAACAACTCCTCAAATGAGTGTGACTGGGGAGGTCTAAGGACTGTGTAGAGATGGGGAACTATTGTAGGTGTGTAGGGCAGGCAAGTGTGCCAACTGCACAATCGCTTTTTACCTCACCATGTTGTGACCTTTCTGTTGTGACTCTCAAAGCTCAGCGAAATAATGAGGAAGGTTAACAGGCAGCTGAAACAGGGCATCCAAAGGAAAATTTTTTTTTTTTATATTGCATTCAAAGGTAGCCTAGGTTTTCATTTTCTTAAATAACATTTATTTCCACTGGTGTCTCTATTGCATGATTGGCTTCTTGGGATCCTATTCTCTTTGGATGTATACCTTGCTCAACCTAAATGTTCTAGGGAGGGCCTTGGCCTTTTCACTGGGCGGCTTGCATTGCCTTCTCTTAGGATTGGAGGGGGTGGGGAGGCAAAGTCTGTGAAGGGAGTTGGAGGTAAGTGGGAGGAGGGAAGGGAATAGGAATTTGGATTGGCATATTTAAGTAATAAAATAATAATAATAATAAAACATTTATTTCTTTATCACATTTTCATATAAATGTGCTTTTGTCATCTAAAACCTCTTTACTTACCTTTTCTGTCTCTTTTTAAAGATGAAGATAGCCAGGATAATGATAAAGGGAACATTATTGATTAATCTGATTCTGTTTGTTTCCATTTTAATAAAATAAAACAATGCTAACTTTTATGTATGACTTTTCAAAGATTTAACCACCTCCTTTTGGATATATAAACAAAAGTACCAATTATTTTTGCTTAAGATTAATCCTCACCAGGAGGTAAAAAAAGACCCGACATTTAATTGGAATATTAGTGCCTTACCTTGACTGCTATACGACTTGAGGAAATATAATTTCGCTTACTTTCATGAGTCACCTTCACATCTGGATATAAAATTTCTATAAGACAACTTGGGTAAAACAAAAGCTTGTCCTCATTATTTTGTTATAATTAGCAGCACCTTTGGAAGCCTATCTGATAGTCTAGAAGTGTTTCTTCTTATATTTCATTTTGAAGTAAATAAGATTTCAAAAATTAAAAACAAATTAATTATTAATATTAGTAATGTATTAGACATATATAAAGCTGTACTTTATTAGAGTGAGAAAAACATAATAAGAAGTTGTATTTAAAAAATATTATTAAAGTATTTCCATCTAGCAAAGAGCAGGCAGCCAACTCTGCCTTTGTGGAACGTGTGCAGAAGTAGCACTATGAGGTGGTGTACACAACTGAGCCTATTGACAAGTACTGCGTGAAGCAGCTCAAGGAGTTTGATGGAAAGAACCCTGATCCCAGTGACTAAGGGAGAGCCTGGAGCTACCAGAGGATGAGGAAGAAAAGAAGAAGATGGAGGAGAGCAAGGCAAAGTTTGAGAATCTCTGCAAGCTGATGAAGGTGTTTTCAGATAAGAAGGTTGAGAAGGTGACAGTCTCCAATAGGCTTGCTGTTCCTGATGAGATCCCTCGACTTGAGGGTGATGAGGATGCCTCCAGTATGGAAGAAGTAGACTAGAGATGCCCTGGGAAGACCATGTCCTCTGTATAGTTTCCCCATGCTCCCCCAGCAGCCTTGACTGGCCCTGACCTACCTGGCTCTCTGCTCATGCTAGAGGATTTCTTATTCTGTCCCTGTGCCTTAAGGCAGGAAAATCCCCTCTCACAGATTTGCAGGGTTGGATATTGTGTATTGTGGATTTTTTGTTTGTTTGTTCATTTTGTTCTGAAATTAAAAGTACGCAAAATAAAGAAGATGCAGTTTCATACAAAAAAATATTTCCATCTAACTAACAAGATGATGTTTTTTGCTAAATGATGCAAATTAGATATGGGAAAGCTTCTTATAAAAGAAATACGTGCTGATTTAGACAAATATTTATTAAGTGACATAGTAAATGAATATATATGGTCATGAAATCTTTAATATCTCTGAATAAATCTATTAGGATGTGATATCAGAAAAGCCAAGATTGCCCTAGTAAAAGAGAACACATTTTAGCAATTCTACAATGCATTGAACACTTATTAGAAACAGAGTTCCGAGAGAAGTTCCTGGGAAGCTAAGATCTTGAACATGTGAGGGAGTGGTTGTTAAATCACACCCTTGTGAGTGTTAAAATTCCTTCTTATTCTAAAGCTTCCCATAATTCTACGATTCTGTAACTTAGCCTACAAAATCTGTCTCCAAAGAAAATCACAGCTTCCATTCAGAGAATCCCACAACGCTGTGCTTCTGTCTTTTGGGTGGACCATTATTTATTTTTATAGCTTTCTTTGGATGGTCCCTTTCAGGAGGGGCAGATACAGAAATATTTTTCTTCTATTATCAGTTCTTATATTTTGCCAGCTTGGAATTCACTGCATTGGAAATCACTGGCTTTACCCTGACTTGAGCAAATTTATCTTGGACTGAGATTGATAAATAAAATAAGATAACGCAAAGAAGTAAGAAATTTCCAATCATTTGAAAACTATTTTTCCTTTGCTTTTCAGACATTTTCACAAACCATGATCTGAATTGGTTTCTTTCTTTCTTTTATGTATTAAAGAGGTCATCAAAGTCTTTTTTCTTTTGTTCTAGATTTCACATTTTGAAGATACAGATAAAATCAAAGGAAAGTTTACAGACCAAAGTATGTGGCATCTTCTCTAATGAGAAGTTCATTTAGTTTTCAAATCAAAGGAGTATAGTCAATTTACAAAATCATAAAGTTTGAAAGTAATATTTAAAAGTATAATTAACCTTTGAATTATCCTTCATAATTTCTATTCATGAATAAGTGCAAAAAATCACTAAGGATTGGAAAAAATTGTGGGTATAAACATATATTTTATATCAATATGTTATAAGTGTAGTTACAGGTATATAACTAGGTATAGATATAGATACATAGATTATAGTTGGAATATACCAAAAATACTATATAGATTTGGAGACATAAAATACATATACATGCTATTTTGTGTATTACAATATACAAATAAGTGTATAATTTCTAGTGTGGATTTCCAATGAGTAAATTAAACCACATAGATTGCTAGTAAAATGTAGTACTCCACAGGTTTGAAATAATTTTATGAATAAGCATTTATAAAGCCTAAAAATTGAATGAATTAATATTTGCCATAAGATCAGTGATGTTCTAATCTTGAGGTTGCTTTATTTTAGAACTGGGAAATTTTGCAAGTACGTTCAAGAAAATATCTAAATAAATTGCTTTCATATTTCACATTATGGCAAGAAACATAGCAATAAATACATTTTTCTAGAGGACCCTCACTTGTTTTATTTATATTGATAGTTTATAATCATTTGATCAAATCATTAATACATACATAAATTAGAGAAAACAAATCCCATGATAAGTTAACAACTGGTACATACTCTACTGCTGAGTTCACATTATTGAACATTTTTATGCACATCTTACAATTTTTCAACACAATTTCTTCTATATAATGATTTGTGCATTTTTATTTTTAATACCAAAAATATTTAAATAACATAATTGCATCATTTTCCCAGTTCCCTTTTTTTGCTTCAACATCTCCCATGTATTTCTTCTCAGGATCTCAAATTCACAAACTCTTTCACTTTAATTGTTAAATATCTATGTACACACACACACACACACACACACACACACACACACCCTATATAACATGCTCAATCCATTTTATGTTACTTGTTGGTATATTTTCTGGGCTCATTATTTGGTACTGCATAACCAACTCGTGTGCTCTTACCTGAGGAAGATTATTTCTCTTGCTGTCGGCATTTCTTGGTTGTCTGTAATTCTTTGTCTAAGCTTGAAGTTTTATGAGCTTCTCTTTTTTCTACATAAGCATGTTCCTTGGTTTTGTCCTTGGTTAGGTCATCTTTAGGCAGCCATGTTGGTGAGATTCTATGAATGTAGATTCTTTGGCATTTCTAGGAGACTTAATCTCACAACAAGCTTCTTGCTTTTCTGACTCTGAGAGTCTTCCCCCCTATTCCTTCACCCCTATTCCTTCACTCCTGAGTCTTAGTTACACCAACTGTGTTGTTGATGTGTCAGTTGGGACTGTACTTCTCAAATATATGTATTTTACTATTCAATGTGGAAATCCTTATGTAAAAGAAACTTGTGAAAGTTTTGTACCCTATGTCATCAAAATTTACTTGAAGGTATTAATTCTGGTCAGTTTTAGTTTAGTTGATTATTTCATTTGAATAAGACTGCATTAACTTATGGTGCGGGACAATTCTGTATTCTGTCAATTATGTTTTAAATAAATGCTGGCTGGCCAGTAGTCATACAGGTAGGACAACCAGACAGGAAGTACAGGCTGGGCAATGAGAACAGGAGTATTCTGGGAAGAAAGAACCTCTTTCCACAGTCCTGCCCAGATCACAGAAGAAGCAAGATGTGATCTACCCAGCTGAAAAAGGTACTGAGTCATGTGGCTAACACAGACAAGAATAATGGGTTAATATAAGTTATAAGAGCTACTACGAAGCCTGAGCTAATGGGCCAATCAGTTTATAACTTACAGAGACCCCTGTGTGATTTTCTTTGAGATTTGCCGGCTTTGGGAGCTGGGCAGGACAGAAACCCTAATGAACAGGCCCTCATGTTACAAACTTACAACCCTAAAAATGTTTTAGAAATATCATTATACTGCTTCCTCGTATGACACACAAATACACAATTTCAACATCCAGAAATAATATTTTTGCACATCTTGTAGCCATACTGAAGCCCTATTCTGGTGACAGGACCCAAGATTCCTTCACTATGTAAACCCTGATAATTTTGTGTGTATTTCTTTGGCTAGTGTGGCTACCAAGTCATGGTAGTTCTTTTGGTCAAATAGACTTCCTTTCACGGTGACTGAAAATCCATGAGGAGGAATAGGCAGTATTCCTCTTCTTCCTGTTGGTCAGGCATCAATTTGGAAAAGTCTCCCTGGGTTTCCTACTGAATTGAGCATCACTGTGGTTTTCCTGTCACAGTCAGTGAGCATCAGCTAAGGAGAAGCATATATGAACTCTGAAAATCAATTCAGACTGTTTTGTATCCAAACCACTTTCCATCATCTTAGAATATCTTCTTCACATAGGACATGACTGTTAAGGCACAGAGAGAAGGCCATTAGGGAGAAACTCAGCAGGTTCCATGTGAGCAGGTGTACTGTTTAGTCACTTATGATGGGCTGTGGTTCCCGATTCAGCATAATCTATGTGCATAGCTTGATACATTGCAAATACTGAAACTTAAGTAGGTAACTTTCCTTAATGCACTAGCACTGACCAGAGTCAATTTCAGAATATAAAATTCTCTTACAGATGTTCCTGATTTAGAGTTAATAAAGAAAAAAAAATTGGCTTCCATGAAGCTATTTGGAATCCAAGAATTTTATAGAAAAAGTCCAAGGTTATCTCTCTCTCCTTATTACCTATAATTCCTTTCTCATCCCTGCCCTACTTCTTTTCCCTGATCTCACTTTCATACTCACAGGATTCCTTTACTTCCCTCAGGGGAACTGCTATAATGAAATCATTTCTGTGGTTTCTTAAAAATTTAACTATTGATTTTTCTGCACTTTCTTCTATACACGGGTATGAATCCATACTTTTATTATTACCTTAATAATGCTAATCTAAGTCACTTTGCATTTTTCACACACCCCCTGATGTTACAATTCTAGAATATGAACTGGTTGTTGATTTTTCATTTTCTTTGAAATATTTCAAGTAGTTCTTTTACTTATCAGCAGGAGCTAACTCTATGTGAGGACTTTGGTGATCTGATACAATTTTAAACAAAATGTATATAAAATATTAGGGTGGAGGCTGGAGATTCCTGAGTACAGATGGTCCAGATTTGTAATGTGTTTCTATACTAAAGAAAAAGCACAATACAATAGAAAATATACTTCAAATTTTAATTATTACTTTTTGAGAATGTGTTGGGCAGCAAAATACTTTTTTAGGATTGTTAACTCTGCTGGGTCAACCAACCAAGAATGAGTGTAAACAGCCTGAATTCTACAGCAATCTATAAAGTTAGTATGCTAATAAGATATTTTAACATACAATGATACTCTGATTTGGGTTGACAATTGGATTAACTAAATGTGATCTCATCAAACCAAGAAAGAATGGAAATATTAGGAATAATAATGCTGGTATGATCTGCATAATTCATTTCTTGATTAAGAATGTTGTGCTTGGGGCTGGAGAGATGGCTCAGTGGTTAAGAGCATTGTCTGCTCTTCCAAAGGTCCTGAGTTCAATTCCCAGCAACCACATGGTGGCTCACAACCATCTGTAAAGAGGTCTGGCGCCCTCTTCTGGCCTTCAGGCATACACACAGACAGAATATTGTATACATAATAAATAAATAAATATTAAAAAAAGAATGTTGTGCTTTTGTCAACATTCAGCTAATGTTTTATTTGATCCTTTCTCGTCTATTTTTTTAAGCTCACTGAGCAAACCAATTTTTCTGTTGTTATTTTCCTTAAACACATTCCTACTTCTCATTTCTATGGTGCTCTCTTCTTGTCGCAATAGCATCTATTGTAATGTTATAAATAGTGAAGGAATTTTATATATGTATCTATTAATTTTCTGTTTTATTTATTTTGTTGTGCTATACATGTTTCTTTGCTCCCCTCCCTTCCTCTCCTCTTCCCTTCAACTCTCTTTCATGTTCACTATGCTCCCAATTTATTCAGGAGATACTGTTTTTTTCTATTCCCCATGTAGATTAGATACATATATGTCTCTCTTAGCATCCTCATCATTGTCTAGGTTCTCTCGAACTGTGATTTGTAGGTTTGTTTTCTTTGCTTTATGTTTAAAAACCACTTATGAGTGCGTATATATGAATTGTCTTTCTGGGTCTGCGTTACTGTTGATAGAGGTTCCTGTCCCACAGACCTTTAGTCATTCAGTCCCAAAGGAACGCACAAAGATCTACATTAATTGTAAACAGTTTGGCCTAGTAGCTCAGGCTTTTCTTATTAACTAATTCTTACATCTTAGATTAGCCCATTATTCTTGTCTACGTTTGCCACATGACTCAGTACCTTATTCAGCGAGGCAGACACATTTTGCTTCCTGTGCATCTGGGTGATGGCTGCAGACTGAAACTTTCCTCTTCCCAAAATTCTTGTTGCCACGCCTCTACTTCCTGCCTGGTCACCATTGCCCTGCCTATACTTCCAGCCTGGCTACAGGCCAATTAGCATTTTATTAAAAATAATATAAGTGAGAAAATAAAAGAACTGTCCCACAGCAGATTGCCTCACTCAATATGATGTTTTATAGCTCCATCCATTTGTCTGCAAATTTCAAGACATTATTTTTTATGCCGTGTAGTACACTATTGTTTAAATGTACCACATTTTTCTTATTCGTTTTTCTGTCAAGGGGCATTTAGGTTGTTTCTAGATTCTGGCTATGACAAACAATGCTGCTATGAACATATTTGAACACATGTCTTTGTGGTACAATTGAGCATCCTCTGGTTATATACACAAAAGTGGTATTACTGGGTCTTGAGGAAGGTTGTTACCTAATTTTCTGAGAAATCACCATACTGATATCCAAATGGGCTGTACCACCTTGCATTCCCACCAGCAATGCAGGAGTGTTTTCTTTACCCCACAACCTCTCCTGCATAAGCTGTTGTCAGTGTTTTTGATCTTGGCCATTCTTACAGGTGTAAGATGGAATCTTACAGTTGCTTTCATTTGCATTTCTCTGATAGCTAAGGATTTTGAAATTTCCTTAGTTGTCTTTCAGCCATTTTAGATTCCTCTGTTGAGAGTTCTCTGTTTAGGTGTTAACCTGTGTCTTAGTTAGGGTTTTTATTGCGGTAAAGAGACACCAGGACCACGACACCTCTTATAAATGAAAATATTTAATAGGGTGACTTGCAATATCAGAGGTTTAGACTATTATCATCTTGTCAGTCCATTATCATTACCACCAGGGCATGGGAGCAAGGATATAGACATGGTTCTGGAGAAAGGGTTGAGAGTTCGGAGCTGAAGGCAACAGTTAGTGAACTATGACACTAGGTGTAGCTTGAGCATAGGATCCCTCACGGCCCACCGCCGCAGTGACACACTTTCTGCAACAAGACCACACTTCCTTATAATACCATTGCATTTGGAGTTCACTTTATTTAAACCAACTCAGTCTGCTTTATTGTTGGTTCCTTTGTCCATTTTCTGAAGAGATAGGGACAGTCTAATGTTTACTGGACACCATTAAGTCACAGTTTGCATAATAATTTTCATCTGGTGTCACAAGTCATATGTCAGTGTGAAAACACTAACCTTCAGCTTGTTGTACAAGCTGCTCAGTGATTTTGATTCTAACCACAGGAAAGTCCTGCTGTGCCCTAATTTCCTTCTTAGACTTTTCTACTGCATCATGAACATATGGAAAACTTGTAGGGTTTTGCTTTTGTTTGGTGTGTGTGTGTGTGTGTGTGTGTGTGTGTGTGTGTGTGTGTATGTGTGTGTTTGGTTTTAGTGGAAAATAATCTTTCCATATATTTCCAAATTATTCCAGTCCTGTAACTTATTCTAATCATCCAATGTATTTTTTTTCTCACAAGATCTTAAGAAGAGTATATCTTTTTATTTATAACTCTACCAACTCCAGCCCCCATAGTCTCAAATTTGACTATCTTTAGGACCAGAGATTTATCCCTTCTGGGGTCTTGCACCATTCCAGTCAATTGCTCTGTCACTCAACAGTCTTGACTCTTTATAAGACTCTTTTTTCAATATTTTTTTTTGGTTCTGCACTGTGTCCATATATGTTTCCTTAGAGGTTTTTAAATCTTTCATTGTTATAGAAAGTTATCTTCAATATTTTAACCCCTTCCATACTCTAATAAAATTACAAACCCTAAAATAATATTTGAACCACATCCCTATTGTGTTTCTTAATATCAACAACATAAATACTTAGAGACTATTTTTGAGGAAGAGTTTAAAAATAAATGCTATAAATAAGAAATTATACTTGTTTTCTTCAGTTTTATGCTTTGCCCTTTATATATTAAGCTATCTGTTCCTTTAAAAAGTATGCATTCATTTATTTTGTCTGTATATGTGTGTCTCGTATCTGAGGAGGCCAGAGGACTACGTAAGATCCTTTTGCATAGGTGCAGATAGTGAACCACAATGTATGTGCTGCAAGCTACATCTGTGTTCTTAGTAAGAAAAACAAGTCAGCCGGGCAGTGGTGGTGCATGCCTTTAATACCAGCATTGGCGAGGCGAAAAACTCACTCAGTGAGTTTGAGGCCAGCCTGGTCTACAAGAGCTAGTGCTAGGACAGGCTCCAAAGCTAGAGAAACCCTGTCTTGAAAAACCAATAAAAGAAAAAAGAATAAAAGAAAAAAAATCCTTTTAGTGCTCAGTCATCTCTTCAGGTCTGTGTACTTTCTATTTTAAGTAACTTTCAATTTTAAGTAGTGTATTTGTGACGACTGATGGATATTATTTAAAATACAGGAATTATATAAAATGGCATAAAATGGATTTTTATTCTTCCATGAATCATGTTCTTGTATTAACATCACTGCTTTCAAAAACCCTTCCATCTTATTTCAGTGCAGTTGTACTGTACTGTATCTAAAAAGTCTTTTTAAAGCTAGAATAAACATGATTTAAAGAAATAAACCCTATAGATAAATTAATGTAATTTGGCCAAAATAGTTTCATGATTATGTCCCGTATGTCCAAATTAATGGGATCCTTTGATCATAATTACATTTTTGAGTGTTATTAGTGTCAAATTTGTAAAATTTTTAGAAGAACAAAATGTTAATTGTCTTTACTTTTAGTTTCAATACTTCTACAGGTCTTGGGGATACACCATGTATCTAACTACATTTCTTCATAAAACCACTCTTTCAGGAACTGAAACCATACTGCCTGGAATTAACATAGGATATGTTCTAGTTATACTTTGTTTTAAAATTTTAAATTGACTATAACTGACAGGAAGAATAACATTATAAGAATTATAGTATGCCATGTAGTGTTTCAATAATGAATCCATTGTGTAATGCTTGAAATGAGTTACATAGACGTGTCTGCTTAGTCATTTCTTCTAGTCTCTGAAACTATACTGTGTGTTGCTACTAAAATCTCCTGTTGTGCAACAAGATGAGAAAATATATTACCACGCTTAATATCCATTAGTCAGGTTTCCTTCATCTTTCTCTTACGTCTCCCTCTGCTGTCAGAGCCCTTTGGAAACCACAATTCTACTTCCAGTTCCTGTGAGATCAATTTTTAATTCTTTAATCTTGCATTATTGGCTAGATTAGGCTAGTTTTAAATCTTTATTTTGAGTATAAAGTCCAAGGTTCATGAATTTTCACTACTTCGTTAACATCATAATTTTAGATGGTGAAATGATAGTTACTTTCATATTGTTCCTGGTACCCAGGGATTTTTGGGCGGTTTTCTGCTCTTCCACAGTTATATATTACAAATGTGAAAAATGATGTAAGTGGAAATGCAAATCAAAATGACAGTTGCCATTTTACACCTGTCAGAATGGCCAAGATAAAAAAAGAAATGGCAGCCTGTATTGGAGAGGATGTAGATTAAGGAGAACACTCCTCCACTGCTGGTAGGAGTGAAAACTTGTAAAGCCACTTTGGAACTCTGTATGGAAGCTTCTCAGAAAACAGGAAATCTATCTCAAGATCCAAAAAAGCCACTCGGGCATATACCCAAAGATGTGTTTCCATACCACAAAGACACTTGTTGAACTATGTTAATAACAACATTATTCATAATAACTACAACTCAGAAACAGCCTAAATGCCCCTCAATTGGAGAATGAATAAAGAAAACATGTTATATCTACACAATGGAATATTACTCAGCAGAAAAAAAAACAATGATATCATGAAATTTGCAGGCAAATGAATGAAACTAGAAAAAAAATCATCCTAAGTGTGGTAACCCAGACCTAAAAAGATAAATATGGTATACAGTCACTCATGAGTGGATATTAGAAGTACAGTAAAGAATAACCAGGCTACAGTCTTCTGCCCCAGAGTAGCTAGGTAAGAAGGACTTTAAGAGGGATGCATGGATCTCTCTGGGAAGAGGAAATAGATGTTATGCCCTTGGGTAAACTGGGGGTGGAAGGAAGTACAGGGGAGGGGTTGGGAGATGGGAAAATGAGGGATCAGGATAGTTGACTTGAGCACAGGAAGAAGGGGAGAGTAACGACAGAGATATCTTGATAGAGGAGGACATTATGGGGTAAGGTATAAACCTGGTACTAGGGAAACTCCAAGGAATCCACAAGGGTGTTCAACATCCTTATCCATCAAGGAAATGCAAATCAAAATGCCTTTGTGATTATACTTTGCACCTGTCGGAATGTCTATGATGAAAATCACAAGTGACAGCTTATCCTTGAAAGGATATAAAGCAAAGGGGATACTCCTCCACTGAAGGTGGGAGTACAAGCTAGTATAGCCACTATGGATATCAATATCATAATTCATCAGAAAATTGGGAATCTATCTACCTCAAGACCCAGTTATACTACTCTGGGGCATACATCCAAGGGATATTCTATCACACTACTAGAACACTTGCTCAATTTTATTCATAATAGCCAGAACCTGAAAACAGCCTAGATATTCCTCAACTGAAAAAGGGATAATGAAAATGTGGTACCTTTACACAATGAAATATTTATTACTAAGCTGTTAAAAACAATACCATGAAATTCTAAGGCAAATGTATGGAACCAGAAAAAAAAATCAACCTAAGTGAGATTGGTACCTAGCTCAATAGTCATCAGAGAGAATTCATACAGCAACTGGTAGAAACAGATACAGAGACCCACAGTCAAACTTTAGGTCAATGTTGTAACTGGAGCGGTGGGGCTGCGTCCCTGGCACCTGGCCACCCGCATGGCTAGCTTTACCTGAAATAATTACACGGAATTCTTTTAAACACTGCCTGGCCTCTTATTGGCTAGCTCTTACATATCGATCTAACCCATTTCTAATATCCCTGTAACACCACGAGGTATCTTACCACGGAAGATCTGAACCTGCATCTGTGTCCGGTAGGAGAATCATGGCGACTCCTTGACTCAGCTTCTTTCTCCCAGCATTCTGTTCTGTTTTCTCCGCCCACCTAAGGGTTGGCCTAACAAATGGGTCTAGGCAGTTTCTTTATTAATAAGAAATCACTCCCATATCAGGTCAAGCCCAGGGAAGTTTGCAGAAGAGAGGAAGGAAAGATTGTAGGGACCAGTGGGGTTCAAAGACAGCACAAAAAAAAAAAAAACTATATAATTAACTAACCTTGTCTCATAGGTGCTTAAAGAGACTGAACAGACAACCCAGGAGCCTGCATGGGATTGACCTAGGCCCTCTGCATATATGTTACAGTTGTGTAGCTTGGTCTTCTTGTGGGACTCCTAACAGTGGGAGCAAAAAAGATTCTGAATATTTTACTGGCTGCTGGCACCCAATTCCTCACACTGTAATGCATTTCACAGCCTTAATACAAGTCAAAGTGATTCGTCTTGCTATAACTTTGTATGCCATGTTTCGTTGGTACAAATAGGAGGTCTGTCCTTTTCTGAATAGAAATGGAGGAGTAATGATCAGAGGAGAGAGGAAGAAGGGAGGTGGGAGGAGAGACTGGCAGGAGAGGAGGGAGGAGAAACTATGGTTAGGATGTAAAAATAAAAGTTCTTCTTTAAAAATTTAGATTAAAAATGTAATATTAAACATAGAGTTATAGGAAAAATATAGAAAGACAAATTTTCTATGTTACTAAGTAGGATAATTTCACTGGCCAATCAATGAATATCTAGTTCCATGTTCAAAAGGTTATTGCACATTTCACTCAAGTAAACATACCTTGTTAAAAAAAAAAAGCCTAAGCCAGGCGGTGGTGGCGCACGCTTTTAATCCCAGCACTCGGGAGGCAGAGGCAGGCGGATCTCTGTGAGTTTGAGACCAGCCTGGGCTACAGAGCTAGTTCCAGGACAGGCTCCAAAGCCACAGAGAAACCCTGTCTCGAAAAAACAAAAACAAAAAAAACAAAAACAAAAAACAACAACAACAAAAAGCCTAAAGATATTCACATATTTTAATGGATTACATAATAAGGAGGAAAACACATTTTCAATTCCACATTTTTAAAGTGTTGACAATATCCTTTTAAAGATTGAACTTCTAAATATTTATTTTATGCAACCAGTTCTAACAAACCAATATGATACAAATCATAAACCAGGTTTATTCAATAACTATGAGGCAGAAGAGAGGTAACCATTTAAGCAAGTGATATTTTTGTTTAACCAATAATCTTATCCTGCCCAAAACAGTCTCATATACCCACTAATTTTCAGTTGATATGGTTATATGAATTCATACATGCATAATACATAGTGCATATATTTAATCCTCCCAATAATGAATATTTAACAATACAATAACAGCATTGCAATAATCATATCAAATTAACATTATGTCCCCAAACTTGTTATGCTTAAGCCAAACTGTATGTCAGTAATCCAAATGGCACATTTTCAAGAGGAAAATGAATAAGACCTGTTCTAGAATACATGATTTAATTAGCGGCTTCACTGGAGTTCCTAGACTTTACTTAGTGAGACATGTTAGTTGTAGGCTCCAGTGAGAAATTCTGAGTCATGGTGACCTCAGTTAAAACACCTTATTGGACTAATGTTCAAAATTAGAATAATTTTTTAGCTATGCAAAAGATAAACAAGCCTCAGAGGTAAAATATTGCCACAAAACATTAAATGAAAACAAAGTAAACTGTGTGCATATAAGCAAATTACATAGCACAATAGTTTATTTCTGAGAATTGTCCTGTTAATATCAGTGGCTGTAATATTTATATCCTGTAATTATCAATTAAACCAAATTTCCCTTATTTTTGAAACTTTTGCACATGCATTTAATGAAACATAATTGTATTTATAGAAGTTTTCCTCTCCAATTCTCCCAAGTCCTCCACATATCCCCCTGTAAAATTCATACCTTATTTTAAAATTATTTTGTTTTTTTTTTGAGATTATAATACAATTACATAATTTTGCCATTTCTTTTTCTCCTTCTAAAATTTATGGTTTCTTTTTTGTTAAATTGTTGTTTCACACATACATACATACACACACACACACACACACACACTCATAGACACTTAAATACAGTGAACTCAGTATGTATAATGTATTTATATGTATGTTTCCAGGGTTGACCCTTTGGTATTAGAAAACCAGTTGGTATGCTTTTGTTTTTTTGTTCTTTGATAACCCAGTAGATCTGGTTGGAGTAGCTTCTAGGTGCACAAGTGTCATGCTTTGCATTGGAATATGGAAAACCTACTGTGGCCACATTATCAGCTCTAGGAGTTCCCTAGTAGAGGTTTTAGGGTCACTTATGCATACTATCATATCATCTGCAAACAGCAAAAGTTTGACTTCTTTTCAAATTTAAATCCCCTTGATCTACTTTGTTGTCTTATTGCTCGAGCCAGAAGCTTGCGTATTTTTACTGAAGTGAACAGTAGTCAGTTGAGAGATTCATAGGTGGTTGGAACGCTGAGACTAAATGACTGAGTGCCCAGCCATGAACAGGACATGTACATTAACCTCAGAGACAGTGAGCTTTGGCTAAGACTGTATAAAAGGAGGCAGATGTTCTTAGATTGGCGATTACAGTTTTTCTCCATTTACTATGATAATTGTCTCTATTTTGTACAATAAAGCCTTTTTGATATCTATCATGTTCTTTTTATCTCTAGACTACTGCTTTTATAATGAATGAAGGTTGAATTTTATCTGAACCTTTTTCTTCATCTAATGAGTTTCTGTCATTGCGATTATTTATGTGATGGATAATCTGTTTTAAATGATGTGTGTTTAAACATCCCTGTATCTCTGAGATGAAACCATATTAGTTGTGATGAATGCCCTCTTTTATATGAGCTTGAAGATGATTAATCAGTATTTTATTGAGAGTTTTTACATGTCTGGTCATCAAATAAAACATTCTGTAACTTCTTTTGGTTTTTTTTCTTTATATGATTTTAGTAGCAGAATAACATGGTCTTCATGGAAAGAGTTTGGGAGACATCCTTAGTTTCTATTTCATGGAATAATTTCTGTTCTTTTGCTATTAATTCTTCATAAAAGTTCTGGTTGAATTTTGTACTAAATCTATCTGTCCCAGAGATTTTTTTTATTCTTTATTTTATTTTCTATAAAGAAAACAAACTATCTTTCTTTATTTTACATACCAATCCCAGTTCCCACTCCCTGCCCTCCCCCGATTCCCTATACCTTACCACCCCCGTGCCACGCCCCCATCCACTTCCCAGAGAGGGCAAGGGGCATTGCTCTGAGGAAGGAACAAGGCCCTCCCCTACTATATCCAGGCTGAGCAAGATATCCATCCAAAGAGAATGGGTTCCAATAAACCAGTACAAGCAGCAGGAACAAACCATGGTGTTTGGTACTGGCATAAAAACAGACAGATTGAACAGTGGAATAAAATCAAAGACCCAGATATTAATCCTCAAACCTATGATGAACAACTGATTGTTGACAAAGAAACTAAAATTATACAATGAGAAGAAGAAATTATCTTCAATAAATGGTTCTGGTATAACTAAATGCCAACATGTAGAAGAATGCAAATAGATTTATATCTATCCCCATGCATAAAACTCAAATCCGAATGGATTAAAGACTTCAATATAGATCTGACCACACTGAACCTAATAGAAGTGAAAGTGGGAAGGAGCCTTCAATGCATGGGCACAGGAGTCCACTTCCTAAATATAACCCCAGTAGAACAGACACTTAGAGCAACAATAAATAAATGGGACCTCCTGAAACTGAAAAGCTTCTGTAAAACAAAGAACACTGTCAATAAGACAAAATAGGCAACCTACTGCATGAGAAAAGATCTTCACCAACCTCTCATCAGACAGAGGACTTATCTCCAAAATATATAAACAACTCAAGCATTTAGACATCAAAATTCCAAATAATCCAATTGGAAAATGGGATACAGATCTTAACAGAGAATTCTCAAAAGAAGAATCTCAAAGACACTTAAAGAAATGTTCAACATCCTTAGCCATCAGGAAAATGCAAATGCAAATGACTCTGAGATACCATCTTATACCAGTCAGAATGACTAAGATCAGAAACACCACCAGTGATAGCTTCTGCTGGAAAGGACGTGGGGTAAGGCAAACATTCTTTCATTGTTAGTGGAAATGCAAACATCTACAACCACTCTGGAAATCTGTATGTTGGTATCTCAGACAATTGGGAATCAACTTACCTTAGAACCCAGCAATACTACTCTTGGGTATATACCCAAAGAATGCTCAATCATACTATAAGGAAATTTGTTCACCTATGTTCATAGCAGCATTATTTGTAGTAGCAAGAACCTGAAACAACCTAGATGCCCCTCAACTGGAGAAAGGATAAGAAAAAAGTGGTACATTTACACAGTACTACTCAGTGATATAAAAACAATGACATCTTGAAATTTACATGCAAATAGATGGAACTAGAAAAATCCATCCTGAGTGAGGTAACCCAGACCCAGAAAGATGAATATGGTATGGACTATGAGATATTTGTAATTATGAGATTCTGTTACTATCTCAAATTAATTTCTAATTATGGATCTGTATAAATTATTTTACTATCATTTTTGTATGTTTTGTGCATCGAGGAATTTAACCACATCTGTTGTTTATTTTTAACTTCAGAGAATATAGATTGTTAAAGTGTGTCCAAATAATTTTATTAATTTCAATGGAGTTTGTTGCAATGTTTCCCTTTCTTTTTCTAATTTTGTTAGTGTGGGTCTTGGGGCAGGAGAGGGATCTCTGTGATAAAAAGCCTACTCAAGACACCGCTTGACTGTTTATAACTCTACTTCCAATGGTTTAGAAACATCTTTTGGCCACTGTAGGCACCAGGTAGACAGATGGTACACATGTATGCTCGCAGGAACCCCAACATACTCATAATATTTAATTGAAAGGAAGATTTGGATGTTATCTGTCTTTATTTTACTTAATCGAGGAAAAAGACAATTTTGCTAAGTCTTTTAAAGAACCACATCTTCATTTGGTTAATTCTTTGTATTGATGTTTATTTCTGTTTTGGTAAATTTAGGACTGACTTGTCATCTCTTCTTCTCTATTGTTTTCAGTTTGTGTTTTCTTGATGTTCCAGGCCCTTCTGGTGAAGAGTTGAAACATTAAAAAAAGGAACTTGAGATTTCTCAAAGTTATTTTGATGTAGATATTTGATACTTTAAACTTTCCTCTCAGGACTGCCCTCAAAGTATGCATAGGTTTCGGTATGACATGTTTTTATTTTCATCATATTCTAAGATATTTTTATTTTATTGTAGGTTTTTTTCAAGTGAACTAATTATCATATAACAGTATATTCTTCAGTCTTTAAGAGTTTTTACACTTTCTGTACTTTTTATTGACATTGATTGTGACTTAGGTTAACGATTAGGAAAATCGGTTAAGTCTCAGAAGCTCAGCAAGTTCAATTTATTTTATCTTAATGTTGAGAGATGTGTTCATAGATTTTAATGTATATCATAGCTAAAACAAAACTTTAAATAATGACTTGGTGTTAGGTTAAAATGTTTTTGTTAATGGCTTTGAGGGAAAAAATCTTGAAAAACAGTTTAAATAAGCATATTTTCATAGCTGACTGAAGATTTTATTGAGCTGAGCGTACAAGAACAATAACAGCCTGGCTATTGCTGGCTGACATGCCTTTCTTGTTAGGATGGTTTGGTGATCAAGGGTGATGGTAATTCCTTGTACCCATTTCTTCCCTCAGCTTCCTGACATAAATAACTGTTGATAAATGTGTATGCAACCTGACGATTTAAAGCAGAGATGAGTGGTTGTTTTTCATATACAAACGTTTAGATTAGTGATTCTTCTAAGAATTCTTATAAGATTGCCTTTTGATCTTAAGAACTCAGTCCGGTGCTCCAATTTGGGTCTCTGTCTCTATCTCGATCCATTGCCAGATGAAGGTTCTAAGGTGATATGCAAGATATTCATCAGTATGGCT
>NC_022025.1:6065540-6097990 GCF_000317375.1 Microtus ochrogaster | reverse complement strand
ACTTGAACTCAGCCATATTCAAACTGACCAACGAAAACCCTGTAACTATGCATCTCGCTTCTGTAACCGCGCTTCTGCTCCCTTTACCCTATAAAAACCCACTACCCCAGCCTGACAGCGCGCCAGTCCTCTGAGAGACTTGGACGCCCCAGGTACCTGTGTATCTGAATAAACCTCTTGCTGTTTGCATCCCCTGGCCTCGCTGTTCCTTGGGAAGGGTCTCCCCAGACTGAAAGACACTCTCTGAGGGTCTTTCACTACCTGGGGACATCTCCCTGGACACCTACGAGCCCGTCTAGAGTCCAGTCTCTTGCCAACCCTAAGATGGCTCCCTTAATTAGGCTATATATTTCTCTGCTCCCGTGTCCACCTTTCCTTTATCAATGAAGGCTGGTGAGAAGCCAAGGACAATGGCACTAGGTTTCGATCCTAATGCATGAACTGGTTTTGTGGGAGCTTAGCCTGTTTGGATGCTCATCTTCCTGGTCCTGGATAGAAGTGGGAGGACCTTGGACTTCCCGCAGGGCAGGGAATCTGGACTGTTCTTCATTCTCGAGAGGGAGTGGGAATGGAGTGGGGGGGAGGGGAAGAGGGGGAGCAGAGTGGGGGGAGGGGACAATGTGTGCGAGGAGGGGGAGGGAAATGGGAATTTTTTTTTTGCAACAACTAAAATAAAAAGATTGCCTTTTGAGATTGGTAATAAAATGATTGGTCCTTCTAACCGCAACCTGGCAGCAAAAGAACTGACTGAGAAAAATACCTTGCCTGCTTCAGTCTCTTAATCTATAACGAGTTGCCTGGAAATGCACACATGAGGGTCCTTGGGAAAACATGTTTTTCATCTGTAATATGGAAAATGTTAAATCATGTAAGGGATATGGAAAGACTGCTGTTTTTCACTTGTAGTCACTGTAATCATTCACTTAAAATAGAATGCTTTCTTTAAAAATTCTGTTTGAAAGATTTTGCTAGGATATATACTCTGTAAGAGGGAAAATAAAGCTAGTCAGAAGGAAGACATCAAGAGAGACAGGAGGGGTACATTTGAATAGAGGTAAGAACAAAGTAATAAAACAAAACAGAAAGAAAAGGTGATAGAAAGACACCAAAGGTGTGTGTGTGTGTGTTTTCTTTTTTGCTATGCCTAGAGTTAAGTTTTACTATCTCAGATAGAAAAGTCAAGTTGTGTGATTAGTCTGCCAACTCTGTGGATTCCCCACAATTCCTGAACTTCTGGAGGCTGATCCTCTTGGCAGTGACAAATTCACTAGTGGGGTCAAGCTACAAGGGGTCACATACTTAAAAAAAACACTGGCCCTATCCTTGAAGACACCACCAACTTCAGTAACACCTCAGTTAGGAAAAGGATCCTGGGATTCCCTCCCTTCTCCTCCATAGAATATTGGTTGGCTTGATTTTGTGCAGGTCTTGAGCAGGCCACCATAGCTGATAGCTGCTGTGACTTTAGTCTTTTAGTGGCCCTGTTGTGTCCAGAAGACACTACTTTGTTCTGGCCTTCCATAACCTGATTCTTATAATATATCTGTCCCTCTTTCTACAAACATTCGTAAGCTCAGTGGAGGGTTTTATCTAGATGTCCATTTACACCTGAGTGCTCTACTGTATTATCCCTGTATTTTTATCGCATGTGAGTTCCTACCTTATGCACTACGTACTGCATGGATAAACTTATTCGTGAGGTTCAGGGAAGTGCTATTCACTATAAGCCCAAATGGAAACAAGATGCCTAATGATTATTAGTGGTTAAATAAAAGGTAGTTTAATTTAGTGTTGTTACAGTATGATGCTAAGAAGGGAGTCTAAGAAAAAAAAATGAGAAATTAATGTACTCAATATATCCTAAGGAATACTGTTTGTCTATTTAAAAGAAAACATGACCTATCTTACAAAATAATGCACGTGACAATATTTTTGTAAGTGTTTAGAACATTTAGCTTCAATAAAATGGTATAATCAAATTCAGAGCTAGATTTTGTTGTTTTTTGTCTCTTTGATTGCTTTTCTGGTGTTTCCTCCTTTTTATCTTCTCTATATTTTAAAATTTTAGTTACTTTTTAGCTTCTTTCATCTAAGGAAGTTTTCTTAGCTCTTTGCTTAGCAGTGTAATGATTGTCTTACTGAATTCCCATCTAGAAATCATTTACAATCCTCAGTGGAAACTCGTATTTTTTCTTTAATATTTTATCTGTGTCTCTTTGTCTCAGTTAGTGTTCTATTGCTCTGAAGAGACACCATGGCCACATCAACTCTTATCAAGGAAAACATTTAATTGATGTGAAGCTTCAGCTACAGAGGTTTAGTCCATTATCATTTCAGCAGGAAGCAAGGTGGCATCCAGGCAGACACGGTGCTGGAGAAGGACCTGAGAGTCCCTCATCTGGATCTATAAGCAGGAGTAACAGAGAGATGTTAGGCCTAGCTTGAACATTTTTAAACGCCAAAGCCCTCTATAGTGACACACTTATTCTAACAAGGCCACAACTCCTAATACCTGTCTAGTGACACACTTATTCTCACAAGGCTACAACTCCTGAACGCTGTCTAGCAGTGTCACTTCTTAGTGACAGAGTCTTAGTTAGGATTTCTATTACTGGGAAGAGACCACATCTTCTTTTATAAAGGAAAACACTTAATTAGGGTTGGCATACAAGCTCAAGATGTAGTCAATTATCATTGTTGTTGGACTCTTGGCTGTACACAGACAGACATGGTGTTGAAAGGTAGCTGAGAATTTTACATCCGGATCATCAGGCAGTAGACAAAAAGGAGTCACGGGGTCTTGTTTGGGCATTTGAAACCCCAAGTCCATGCCAGTGGACTTTAACCAATGAGGTCAAACTATTCCAACAAGGCCACAGATCCTAATGTGGTACACTAAGCATTGGAAGTGAGTCTATGGTAGCCATTCTTATTCAAATCAACACATCAAACTTTCAAATATATGAACCTATGCTATTTGAGCCATCATACTCCCCAATATTTTCTTTAACTCCTTATGTTGAAAGTGTCTTATATGATCTCTATTTACCTGGAAATCATCATAGAATTGTATCATTCAACCATCACTTGTGCTTTAAGCAGTTCTTGGTAAGCCTGTTAGACCAACCTGGGTATACTGATGCTTGACCTATCTCATATTCCCCTCTTTTTAATTGTCTATATCTATTTTAAAATAATTTTGAGAAGAAAAGATTTAATGCATTTTTATTACAGGTCTGATATGCAAATTTTATCTAAAATTATACTTACTTTTGGTAATTATCTACGTATATGTGTATTGTGTGCATAGATGTGAGGACATAGATATACCAAGGTCCCATGATTCTCCTTCAACCATAAAGCCAAGGTCATCAGGCTCTGGTGGCAACACCTTTACCCCATTAGCTGTAGTGGCATTTCATTGGTATTTTAATAAAACTTGCCTGAGGATCAGGAAAGTAAAACAGCCACACTGGCCAGCCCTATAGACCATGTAGCAATAACACGTACCTTTAATACCAGTAGCCACACTAGCTTGCCATAGAAACCAGGCGGTAATGGTGCATGCCTTTACTCCTAGAATTAGAGAGGATTATAAAATGGGAAGAAAAATTTCTCAATATCAGTCTTGTTCTCAGATTCCTAGAGCAGGACAACCATTTTGGACTGAGGTGGAGATAAGAGCCAGTGGCTTGCTGTTTTACTTTTCTGGTCTTCAGGTTGAACCCCAGTTTCTCTCTCTCTGAGTTTTTTTAATCATGCATCATTTAGCAATCTTGCCAGCCCTTAAAATCTTTGTTGCTCTGATCTGTTCTTTAATTATTTAGTGAGTGAAATTTTAAATAGTACTTAACCCACTAAACTCACTTTTTGTAGGTGATTTAAAAGGTATTGTCTTTTTAATAATTAGAAAGATAAATTAAAAGTTATACACATTAATGCTTTGAAGTCTGATATTTTTAGTTGGATAAGTTTGTTCAATTAGAAGGATTTACCTTTGAGAAAATATGAAAGTGTTTTGTCAATATTTCCTTTTCATTATCAGTAGAATCATAAAGTTATGCCAAACGCATATAAGCTGAAATTAATCATTATTATTAATTTATTGTTAAGTCAAAATCTTTCTTATAATAACTGAGTCAATATCAAAGTTAAGATACTCTTTCATTAGTTTCCTGAGTTCAGAGATTACAGGATTATATCAACACATCTAATTTAGTCTTCAATATGTTTTTTTACTTGCATAAATTTCACTCACAGGACAACACATTAAAAACTTGTTTGATGGCTCATAGCTGTGTTTAGAGAGTGTGGAACCTTTAAGAAACTGGGCCTAGTAGACATAAGTTATTGATTGTATTCTCTTATGTGGCTGTTGGGATTCATATTAATTAATGTTTTTAAATTGTTACTAAATATCCTGGATCACAACTTAAAAGAAGAAAGGTTCCGTTGGTTTAGAGTGGAAAATTTAGTGCCGCATTGTTTGGTCCTGTGTCTTTGGTCATGACATATTGTATATATTTGCTGAAAAAAATATGAAGTTCAGTTTATTTAAACAAATGTTCTAAACTATTGATTCTAGCAATTTTAAAAGCTAGTTTACATTGTTGTCAAGTAATTTTAAAACCAGTATCCTTTATCATTGTTACACAATGAATGATATTTTACATATATATAAATATTATTAATTTTTATGGGTGATATTTAATACATCTTTGAAATTTTAAACTTATTTATTTATTTATTTATTTATTTATTTATTTAAATTTTATCAGACAGATTCACTCTATAAACCATGGCCAGCTTTCCCTAGATTGCATTTTCTTTATAAGCGTGATCTGGAAACACAGTTTCTCTTGCTGAAGGACTTCTGTTTACAGTTTAATGTGTGAACTATTTGGAGTGGTGGAGAGAATCCTGGGAGCACATCAATTGCTACACATTTGCTTTGTTTCTGTGATACTCTTCGGATTCTCCCACTCTCTGAAGTACTTTTCCGTCTCCAGAGACAACATAGGGCATAAGAAAACAGTGCTGCACAGTCTTTGTGATGGTGTCTGCATCCAAGAACAATGTCAAGAAGACATCTTGCCAAAAGGTCAGTTTCCATTTGCACAAACTTCTTTCTATAAAGTCTCCAATCCAAGAAGGTCAACTCCCTTTGAGTTATGGAGGACCTGCGTTCTGTAGGTAAGTTGCCCCTGAGCTGTGGAGAGCGTCCATTCCTGTAAGGTAACGCCCTCTGAGTGTGGAGATCATTTGATTCTATAGGTAGGATACTCTTTGTTATGAATGTTTTTTTTTTCCTATCTACCATCCACATTTCTTCTCCAGAATAGACAGTTTTCTACAATATCAGTATGTCTTAATATGAGTTCCAGCTCTCTACGCTTGGGAAATATAATTAAAAAGTGATCTTTCATTTTCTTTTTATTAAAAAAATTTTGGAATGTAATTGCAAATAGCAGACTATTATCATATTGGCTGTCTAATACAAAACATGGACATTTCTGACTTCTTCATGGGCATAAAGCATAGAAATAAGAACGCTCAGAGTGGGGTTTTTCCTTCAGGGCAACCCAGTACTGATTATTTACGACCAAACGGAGCCCAACAATGGGGCCTGCTGTATCACAACATGGCATGGTTAAACATGGCTTGAATCCTAATTATTTTTGGAAATCTATCATTTAATATGCAAAATGCCTATGAAAACAAAGATTCTTTAGATAAGAGACTTGAGTCATTATAAAATCAGTTTGGAGACATATTGATTACAAAAAAAATTGTGCAGTGCTATATTTTTGTATCTGATAATCTAGGAAATTAACACTCACAGTTTTAGTGGAATTAAGTTTCAAAATAGTGAAAAATAAACAACTATATTTTTAAATAACTACCAAAGAAAGTACAAACTAAGTAACTCGGTCCAAAAATTTGTATCATCCAATAACTATATGCTGTCTCAACAATGCCAACTACTATAAAGATTATCCTAGAATTCTAAGACATAAAAGGATCAGAAACACATAGTACACGCTATCTATAATGTTAAAATGCAATATAATATAAAAATTCTGTCTAAACTCAAGAAAGTTCTCTTTGCAATTGATGCATAATCTCTTTTTGATAAGTCTTGTAAATGGACCAGTTTTAATATGCTGCAAGAATGGGCAGCCTCAAGTTTGAGTATTGCTTTAGAGTATCTGGCAAGTTGCCTTCTCCGTGTGTATGCATGTGGTGTGTGTGTGCACTCATACACTCATGCCTTTTTTAGTATCCAACTGACTGTGTATGGGCTGATGTGACCAACTAAAGTAAATCCTTTGATGACCAAAATTCGTTGCTGCTATAAAGTCAGTTTTTATAGGACCTAGGGTATATTTCAAGCCAGTGCACAATTAACGCTAATGTGGAAACTGGCTTCTATCATTTCTGCAACCCAGTTGATAGAATATTCAACAGAAACCTCAAGTAGTCCTTTTGACCAAGGCAAAGCCAGATGTCGGGCCTGAGTTATGAGAGTTCTGTAAATAAGACATCTCACATTACCACAAGCCTTTTATGGATGACTGTTGGTGTGTTTTTAGTTATGACTCCATTGATCCACACCATTTCATCTCCTGTTATCTTCTTGGGACACTGAGTGAGCTATCCTTTTGGTACGTATGTTTAACCCTCTGGTAACTTCCTAAATGGATAATCTAGGCTTTGGGTTTTATATAGGAGTCATTAAAAGGATTTGCATTTTAAGCAACACTGTAGACAGCATTCTTGATCCTAGTTTCTCTTTAAAACATAGGTCTATTTCTTTGGAATGTTTTACATATGTTTGTACTTGATACAAAAAAAATCTCTGAGATTCGAAATCTTGAACTTAAAATATAAATACATTGGTATACTGTCATTATTCTATTCAAACTAACCCTGATATGTAAAAGAAAATCTATTCAGAAATTTTGTAAATTTTATGCTATAATCTAAGGTAGATGAATATGTATGGGGTGGACAATTGTGAGTGCTTAATAATGTATATACCTAGAAAAATAGTTCAATACCTAGTGTTACATGAGACTATTAATTCCACTGGCTCAATCATGGTAGGATTGTCAGTGAGTTTTGATGCACAGATACTTGTTTAGAATCTATAAACTAACACACACACATTATCTTAAGCCAAATGTTAAAATCATGTCAGTGTATGTGCTTAGTAAATTTCAGTAACTGTGGCTGCTAATATTTAGGCTGTCATTCCCTTATTTCTCAATAGTACAGATTGCTGTTGGCTAGCATTTTATATTATAAATAATCTTAGTTGAGTTTTTTGTCCTGTATCAGGCCTTGCAAATTTTTTTGCCCACTTGACTTTTGGTTGCCTTTCCTATAACCCCATAATTATCTCTCCCCTTCCCTTTATCTTTTTCGTAGCTTCGCTCCATGTACTGTTGAAGCTTTTCTGAGCAAGTGCACTGATAACAGCATCTATAAACATTTATTACAATGCCTCTTCTCTCTATATTTAAAATCTAAGTGGGAATAGAAGAAATGACCGATTTATGGTAAAACTCAGATGCTATGGCAAACACAAAGGTTATGTAAGCTATCAGAAATATACTTTCTATCCAGATGAAAATATTTACTTCAAATGGGTTGACAGTATCTCACAGTTTCCTCAATTCTTCGGTATTATCCCAGCTAAAAATCGGCTATATAATTTGTTGTTATATTTAGATGTAATTATACATATACATACATCCACTACACATATGCATTTTGCAATAATGTAATCACACAAGTGAAAGGTAATATGATAAAACAATTACAGCCATAAATATAGTATATGTGATATCACACCTATGTACAATAAATTACTAGATTTTATATGAAAGCAGAGGTGTTTAGTTTTGTTGTTATGTGTATTAGAGATATGTTGTAAGTACAGTTTCATAATCAGGCATCATTTTAGATATGCAATCATGGGGAAGCTTGCTTCGCTTAGGTGTCATTTTGACAAAACAAAGGTACACTAAAACTAATAGCAGCTGTCATGGCTTTGCTGTAACTAAAATATTCGTTTACATTGCAAATTGGTCATCAAAAGAACAAATAATCTAATAAAAATGGAGTACAAACCTAAACAGAGAACTCTCAACAAAGGAATCTAAAACGGCTGAAAGACACTTAAGAAAATGTTCAACATCCTTAGTCATCAGAGAAATGCACATCAAAACAACTCTAAGATTCCATCTTACACCCATAAGAATGGCCAAGATCAAAAACACTGATGACAACTTATGCTGGAGAGGTTGTGGGGAAAAGGGAACACTTCTGCATTGCTGGTGGGAATGCAAGCTGGTATAGCCCCTTTGGATATGAGTGTAGCAATTTCTCAGAAAATTAGGAAACAACCTTCCTCAAGACCCAATAATACCACAATTGGGTATATACCCAAAGGATGCTCAATTGTGCCACAAGGACATGTGCTCAACTATGTTTATAGCATCATTGTTTGTCATAATCAGAACCTGGAAACAACTAAATGTCCCTCAACCCAAGAATAGATAAGGAAAATGTGGTACATTTACATAATGGAGTACTACACAGCAGAAAAAAATAATGACATCTTGAATTTTGCAAGAAAATGGATGGAGCTAGAAAGCCTCATTTTGAGTGAGGTAACCCAGACACAGAAAGACAATTATCACATGTAATCACTCATAAGTGGTTTTCAAACATAAAGCAGAGAAAACCAGCCCACATATTACAATCTCATAGAACCTAGACAACAATGAAGATCCTAAGGGAGACATATATAGATCTAATCTATATGGGAAGTAGAAAAAGACAAGCTCTCCTGAGCAAATTGGGAGCATGGGGACCTTGGGAGAGGGCTAAAGGGGAGGGGAGAGGTAGGAATGGGAACAGAGAAAAATGTAAAGCTCAATAAAAATCAACAAAAAATACTCTAGTTGTTTCCTTAAGCAGGATGTTGTCTTGCTACTAGTCTTCCCCCATTGACAATGTAAGCTTGATTAGAAGGCAGTGCATTTGAGCACAGCCATTGTATTCAAATTTTGAAGACAATGTTTCTTTAAAAAGACTAAAGTAACTGCCACTCAACATGTGCTATACTGACAGCTGAGCTTTCGCAATTTCTATGATGGGTTTCCTACTTTGCTAAAGAATGATAATTTATGTACATTGAGTTTGTGTTCCACTGTGTGGGAGAAAAGCAGGACAAATGTAGAGGTGATGTTGGTGAGATATGTGCTTTCTTTGTGCTCCCCATGTCCTCTCTCCATTATATGGGGACTGACACTTCTGAAAACTAACTTCTGCTATTTTAACCTAAAAAGAGAGTCAGGAAATTTTCCCTGTTTCCTTGTCTAAAGGGTAAAACGCCTTCTGCTATTTCGACAGGGGAGCTCAGAAGTTGCCACTTTCTTTGTCACTCTTCAGTGAAGTATGCTGAGGTCTTATTCACGACTGTCTTAAAAGATCCTAAGCACCAGTTCTGAAAGCAGTGGAACCCACACTGAAAGACAGCTCAGAGTCTAAGCGGGTTCACTGCAAGGTGCTTAAGAAAACCCTGACCAGGATCCACAGGAAGTAAAGTGAATTCCACTTTAACTCATCTGCACTTACGTTATCATAAGCTAACTCCTTTCCAAACAATGTGCAGATGGAAAATTAGGCAACTTCATGCTGTAAATCACCCATCATTTCATGGTCGTGGCAAGAGAAAACAGTTAAAGGATTCATTTTCCTTCCAACAAAATTACGCTTCTCCAGTCCATCTGACTCACAGCCAAGGGATTACTTCTTATCTGGATATAGCAGATGCTCTTTCCAACAAGCTTGTAATGTAAAAAGAAACCACCTGATCATACTAAAACAGACCATAATCTCCAAGGTCAGTTAGAAGGGCTCAGCTTGGGAACAAGTACCATAGCCTGTGTTTTCGTAGCAGGTGGGTAAGCTAGAGACTGGGATGAGTCCTTACTTCTAGAATTACTATGTGAGTAAATGCTTGATGAATCTGGGAACTTCACAGCCTGGTGTTTCAGGCTCATCTGGAAGATGTGTAGAAAGAGCAGGAAGATTTTCTGTCTCCTAGGATGTAAGAAAGGTTCATGGGAAATGGTGAGCTGGTATTAAATTGGTCTCACTTCTATCTGTTCAAAGGAAGTGCTCCTGGGATCATAGGGAACCGTTCTTGTTGTAGTGGTGAGTGGCAAAAGGAGAAAGAAAAGAAAAGAAATCACCTGAGCCTTATACTAGCATTCATGTGTACAGGTCTGGGTGACAGGATTGGCACAGGAAGGGCTCATGCCACAGAACTTACACGTATGTCTCCCATCAGTCAGCCTTCACCGTAGGGCTGTGAGAATCCTGGTGAAACATTGTGTCCCTGAATGGAAATATGCACAGCCAGCATCTCTTCTCCCTCCAACTCATGTCTACTTTCTACATGTACACATGCTCAGGTAGCGTGTAGAAAAAGAATAGTTGAATTTCAGGAGAATGCTCTCGAAGAAACATGAAAAAAGGCATAGAAACATAGGGGGAAAGAGAAAGTAAAATCAGTCTCCATTGCATTGATAGACTATTTTCAGTTAAGGAGTAAAAATAGGCATAAAATGGTGTGAATTTTTTAAAATGAGGTCTATGAAAAAATAGCATTTTTACATAGATAAAGCAAAGCTAGGGTAATTCGTCTTGAGTAATTTGTATGATGAAGTCAGTCTGTTAGTAAAGGGCTTGGTGATTTGGTATCACAGTGTAGTGTTCACTCCATAAGTGGACAGAATGCTGATAAGCAAATTTTTTATTATGGGTGATATTGTGTGCATTATTGACTTAAGAAATGATATGGATGATGTCAATCGGGCCAAATAACAACCAAAACAAGAATTATTACATATTATATTATTAAAGATAATTAAGGCTGCTGGCAATGGTGGCACATACATGCCTTTAGTTCCACACTTGGGAGGCAAAGGCAGGCAGATTACTGTGAGTTTGAGGCCATCCTGGTCTGCATAGAGAGTTTCAGGGCAGTCCGGAGTGTTACAGGAGAAAGCTGCCTCAGGGGAGATAATAGTTTAAGGCATGTAATAGCTTTCAAAAACTAATTTTTAGCATATTTACAGCAAATCATTGCTTCTTGTTTTTAGCTTCTCTGACGTATGATTAATAAAAATCGGAGAAAGAGAAATTGGGGTTCAACCTGAAAATCCGAAAAGTAAAACTGCCAGCCACTGTCTCTTTCCTCGACCTCAGTCTGAAATGGCTCTCCTGCCTTCTGGAATCTCAGTATGAGACTGTCTGCCTGAGAGCTGTTTCCTCCCATTTTATAATCCTCTCTAGGGCTATTTTGTTGAGAAGACAAGGACCCAAGTAGGGTTTTGGCCTCTAGAGACTTGCTCAAGACTTGCTAGAGACATAAGGTGATTTTAGAAGGAGCACCCAGTGCTCTCCCACAGATATAAACCTGGATCACATAGGGTTTCCCAGATTGGGAAACCCGGCATGGGGATGGGATAAAGGAATGCACCACCATCATTAAAGGCATGCCCCACCAAGTTTCTATGGCAACTAGTGTGGCTACTGGGATTAAAGGTGTGTGTTACCATAATCTAATCTGTAAAACTAACCAGTGGGTCTGATTTACTCTCAAATCTTCGGGCAGTCTTTATTTATTAAAATATAGTTGAAATGCCTCTACACTGCTCTCTTTTCCAAAGTGGGAAAACATGATTTTCATAGATTTCTCACTTTCACTAAAAGATATCTTGGAGCTTACTAAGGAAAAAGGTAGAAGTCATTGACCATAGTTGTATATTAGTAGAAAACTTTAAGCTCACTTCTCTCTGGTGCCTTATAAACAGCATGGGTTTGAAAACGCTTTGCTCAAGAACTGGAATGTTAACAATGTGTGGAAATGTCTCTTATGCCTCTGGCCAGGTTAGTAATAACACCTCTCCCCAAATGTCTGTTTATGCTGCAGATTGTCTGTATCTATGTTAACCTCTTTTGGGTGGGTTACTTAGTCCAGGGGTTGTAACCCACCCTGCAGTCAGTTATTCCAGGGTCCCGGAGAGGGACTATCTGGAAGATAATGGGCTAAGAAAGAGGAAGAAGGCTAGGCAAATTTGTCGAAGCCTCCGTTTATTAGAGATGGGGTACAACTTATATAGGGTAAGGAGTTTGGCTTGGGATGGGGGCGGGGACATGGAATCTTGCCGCGTGGTCCACGGTCATGTAGGCCAGTAGGTTACATTTGGTCAGGTCACATAGGCCAGGAAGTCAGGAGTTGACACACCTAGTTCTCTAGATAGTTTGGAATGTGGGGTGGGTTCCGCTAACAGATAGCTCTCCATTAACAGCCAATTTGGGTGTGGGGTAGGCTCTGTCAATAGAACGATTCCTAACACAATTAGGGGTGTGGGATTCTCTGCAGACTCCCCAGGGTGATGGTTCCTGCAATAATCCTAGGAAGAAATGGCTCCTGACATATCTATTTTATGTAACTAGATTTATAAGATATACAATCATTTTATTTTGTAATTTATTGTGTCAAACGTTATGGATAAGATTGTTTCACTTGGTTTATAAGCAACAGTTGAATTGTGTTAATATACCATAGTTTTTTTTCTAATTTTTGCTACTGACTTGTATCATTACATTTTCAGACTGAATTAGTATGAACAATGCTGTACAGATTTTTTTGTAAAGTATTTGTAAATTACTGTTAGCTGAATAACCATAATTATAAACTACAACCTTAGTGTGTATATATTCTTGATTTCATCGTAAGAGTAGAACTCTGTGTCCATGTGTATTCAGCTTTTCAAGGAAGTTGTGTCTCGGCAAGGGAAGAATTTCACACCACTGCAGATTGTGGGAAAATTCCATTTCTTTGCATTCTTGCTAATACAAGGTATCTGAACTCTTTTAGATACTCCGAGTGTTGTTTATAGTAATGATGATTGTAACTTACAAAATAGCTAATGAGAATGTTTGGAGCTACTTATTTTCAATAATGATTTACACTATCTCTTTACTGAAGTGAGAGTAAACACATCTGTTTCTAATTTCTCTTTTGAACTGTCTTTTGTAGTAGTTTACATTCCTTAAGAAAACAGGTTCCGTTAGAATATATCCATATACGTATAAAACATTATCTATCATATATATTCTGCAAACAATAATCATGAGAGATTTATTTTTAAGCATTTTCTCTACTACATAAGATTAAAAATACATTATTAACATGAAAATCAAAAATGGCCAAGTAGTTTGTTATTATGGATTATAACTCTGTACTTCATTAATGGAAAAAAAGAAATCAGTGTCAAAACTATATGAAAATATATTTCTTTTTTAACTTTACTTACAAATAAAAATTATCATGTTTTATCCCATAAAATATATATATATATATATATATAATAAAATATATATGATAGATATATGTTTTATACGTAGACTTGCTGAACATAGCGGACAATGAGGACTACTGAAAACTCAAGAACAATGGCAATGGGTTTTTGATCCTACTGCACGTGCTGGCTCTGGGGGGCCTTGGCAGTTTGGATGCTCAACTTACTGAACCTGGATGGAGGTGGGCGGTCCTTGGACTTCCCACAGGTCAGGGAGCCCTGATGGCTCTTCAGGCTGATGGGGGAGAGGGACTTGATCGGGGGGCGGGGGGGAGGGGAGGGGCGGTGGCAAGGAGGAGGCGGAAATCCTCAATAAATAAATAAATTAATAAAAAAAAATAAAAAAAATTGCAAAAAAATTATCATGTTTAAGTCATTAAAAATTCATTACATATGCATTAATATGTATATATTTGTACATATGTCTGTATATGTTCTTCATAGTCAAAAGAAGAAATGTTCTCATAGACTCTGCATGAAAATTCAAACGTATTTCAAGGACACTTTACCATTAACTATCAAAGTTTAAAGTTTGCTTTGATACATTTATTTTACCTCAGCAAGCTTGTTCTTAGTTTCCCTGGACAGTCCAGTAGGTATAAGCAATTATGAATTCAGCATTCTTTATACTGTAGAGATGTACAAGAAAATATACATTATTAGACTTATTTTTAATTACATATAAAATTAGGTGATATGTTATCCTAGAGAAAATATAAAATTTAAAACAGTATGTTGACTCTGCAATGTTATGTTAAATAAAATTGCAATAAAATATTTTTAGATGTCCCCACAAAAACACATTAACAAAGTTAATCTTAAGTCTGCGGTGATTTCTTACTTTCATCTTACAGTCTTTCGAATAGCTTGGAATTTTTATATGACCATATATTAGCTTAAAAATGGTTTGTGATTGCCCTGAAATTTAAAAACATAAATCTGCTACAATAGCATTCATACAATAGATCCCTTCTGTTTTTATAAGTGACTTATGTGAAGTCTTTACCAAGCTAATCTCAAGCTATTGAACAGAACTGAACTTACAAATGAAAAGGTGGTATGATAAGAAATCACAGAACGCTCCTTCCAGTCTCAAATATATGCCTCATCATTTACAACCGATGTGTCTATTATAACTTTTAAATGTTACATTTGTTGAAATTATTTTATCCATATTAAAATTACTCACAGAATTAAATAAAGGTAGCATTAAGATATTACTTCAGCTTTAGAGTTTATTGTATCCGTTATGAGTAGAATTTAGTGATCTCAATCATGTTTACGTGACTGAAGAAAGAGATAAAAGTCAGACTAAGATTCAAAAAAAGAGAAATTATTAGACTTTAGACTGTGCCTTCTAGCAAAGACTTGAAACCATCCTCAATGCTATTTTCCTGTTGTTATGTAGGTGTTTCCTGGATGCAAGAAAGTAGTGCTTTTCTAATTATTTGGCCTTGTATGTACCTACCAATCAGTAAGACATCTCTGGAAAGTACATATTTATTTGGCATCATTTCTCTATGTTGCTCCTCTGTTACCCCAATGTTGTGTATTGATTCTCTGGAAACTTCTGGAATATTTATGCCACACATGTTGATGTTTCTCTCATGGAACTTGGCCACTACCAGCCCCCTGTTTGATGTCTTCTAAAAGAAAATTGTAACCTAAATGAATCTTGAATGACAAAACAGATATGTTACCTTTCAAATCCTATCATAAATTCTTTTGTGCTTTTAAAACAATTTTTTAAGACACTGAAGCACAAGTATCAGATGATCAGTTTTACAAACATGCTTTGTCTTCATAATTTAACAAATCAGGGATTTGTTTTCATAAAATCTTACATTACTAATGGCGTTTCTTGGTTGCTTTGAAGTACATAGTAAACACTATAGACTGGGCACAGATAAGCTCCTGGAAGAGCACATAACCATGTCTAGACTCACTAAAACTTAGCTGTAAACAGTTTGTCACAAAAGAGGGGAAATACATTTCTGTCATTCCAACTTTATATGCATTCAAATATATTCTTGTACTTACATCTATGTCTTTGAGACATAAAACAGAGAAAGAAAACTTTTAATGCCAAGCATTCTGTATTTTTATTTAGCTCCTCTTTCTTGATCAAAGATTTGCAGAGTTTAAGTAATATTAAAAGTACATATGTCACCATATGCAATGAAAGGAAATGAAGTAGAGAAAACTCTTAGTTATTAAATTATGGGTCTAGAGTCATACTGACAGTATGAGGCTGAATATGCAAGCAGATGTTCACAGCTGTAGTATAAAACATGTTCCATCAAGTCAAATGCCTTACCATCCCTTCATCAACCAAGAGAGTAGCTGTGCAGATTAACAGTGTAGGGCAAGTCAGTTCTGCAATGTGTGAGATGGCATTAAGACATGCAAAATGATGGCGTTTGGGTTTCATTTTTTTAAGACAGTATGTTAAACATTAGGCATTTTAATTCTCCAAACCCTAGCTCTCTCTCCCTTTATCATAATAGAGAAGAGATTTGCTCTGAACTAGAAGTGTACTGTCTACAAGTTTCTATGTTGTGTTGTAAGTACTATGTAAATGGGAGAATGTACACTCAAAGCATAGCCGATGAAATAGGAAAGACATTTAGAAGGCATTGAAAACAAGAATTTAATATTAATGACATTCTGAAGACAATATTTTCTTTTACTCAGAACTATATTTTAGAAACTTAGAAGTTTATTTTGTAGAACATGGAAATTTATGTATCCCACACATCTCCAATTCCAGGAATTTTTTCTTAATATAATGTGAGACAATAATAAAACATTTGACTGTCTAAACTTCCTAGGGGGTATGAAAAGATTCTTTGTTTTCTGAAGATATTCAATTCTATAAACCACTTACCACACCACTGGTAGAGAACACACAGACGATTCCTTTTGGCAGTCATTTTGTTTTATCTTCTTTGAATTTTTTTAAGCAGTTTGTCAAGACTGAGTGTAAATTACGGCAAAATCTGTGGGACTCTGCCTCCAGGGCTGCATCATTTTGGTTAAACTGTGTTAGTGGTGCCTCCCCCTCAATGGTGGTCATCTCTGAAGACATACAATTGCGATTTGGCTCCTCAAGATATATGTCTTTCAAAATTATCATATAAATGACTAAAGAAATCCTATTTTAAGATACCACAATATTTTTATGCACCACATGGTCTGTTTCAAAGAATGGCTGATATCATTCTTGCAGTAGATAGTCCGCAGAGGAAATGGGCAAGCTTTATATTAGTGTTTCCATTGCTGTTTCACCCGGAGACTTAACAAAATCCATGTGTTTAGAGATTTATAAGAAGAAACATACTCACACTGTTTCATCCTTATAGGGGAGAGGCCTTTTCTAAAGTTAGTTTACTAGGACAGAAGATGGATTCACTAGCTACAAGTGCAAAGAAATAGAGTCAAGAATGATTGAATGGAAAAATCTAGACTCTGCCTGCCAAACTTAAATATCACGGTTTACTTATGTTCAAAAACTAAAATGTATAGTTTAGTTCTTTTCTCCGCATCGAGTTCAGTTCATGTTGCTTAACTATTCTCAGAAGAGGGACCTGCCTTGAGGTATGGTTGACCTACCAGCAGCAAGTTATTAAAGAGAACCGATTCTTCCTCTCCCAGTAGCTCATGAAACTCCTCAGTTAGTGGTAGGATTTTGTGCCCATCTTCACCCTGCCCCTGGCCTTACATTCTAGGATTTTTGTCAGCATTGAGCTTGCATATGCCTTATGCATGCTTTCACAATCATTATGAGTTTATATGATATCATCTTATTTTGTCTGAACAACTTTGTTCCTTAAAGTCATCCTATATGTTTGGTTCTTACAATCTTTTCACCCTTATTCAAAATAAGTTTTCTGAGTCTTGGAAAGAAGGATGTGATATGCAAATCCCATTTAGGGCTGAGCTCTCTACAGTTTCTTATTCTCTGGTTGTTGATGAGTTAAGCATCACTATGTTAACTGCTACATACTGTAAGAAGCATCTATGAATAGGGAAGAGTGATGCACTGGGTCCTGTGAATACCAGTGAGTTGTTAGCTGATGTTTTAATGCTATGTTCACTTAGCAGAATACTATTGGGTTCTCTTCTAGGGCCCATGACCTACCAAATCACAGGTGTTTTGCCCTGTTAACAGTATAAGCAAGGGTTCATTCTCATGGAGTGTTCTTCAGTCCACTAATAAAGTGTTTCATTATTCCTACAACATGGGTTCACTATTGTACCAGTGTATATATCATGTCAGGCCAGAGGTAATGGTAGCTTTCAGGGCTCACAGTTAGGTGAAATGAATGACCACATTTCTCTTCTATTGGTGTGCATCTCATTTCCCAGCACTGCAACAGGAATACAGTAGGGACCAAGGTTTGTTGTATATTCCGGCTTGATTTCTTCATATTCTGTGAGTTCATTGTGTGGTATATACAGTAATAGGACTTTATCATCAAGTTTTACAGGGTCAACAGGAGCATTTGCAATAATAGCCTGTATTTTGAGGGGTCACTCAATGACTTACAAAGAGGTACATTCCCAGTACTGAAGTTTTTATTTGCCTTAGAAATATAGGTTGTCTACAAGATTTTGTCCCTCCTTTGCTCCATTGAAACTCTTTTTATATGAATGTGTTTGACATACATGTATATAATTTAGGAGGGTTCTATAGTAGGTTAGTTATCTCTCACCATATTCTATTACCCTTCCTTTCCATTTCCTACACAAATTTAACCCTTCCTGTTCCATTATTCCCATTTCTATTCCACCTACCTTCAAAGACCTTCTCGTGCTCTCACTAATTTCCCGACTCAATGTGTCTTCCAAAAGCAACACAGCTGCAGTCACAGCTTCTCTTGATGAAGAAAATGTACCTAGCATTTCTGGGTATTTTCTTTCAGGATTTCTCACAAGATTTCTTACAAACTATCAGTGTTGATTGGGTCTTCGGTCTTATCTCAAAGCTTTAGTAGAAAGAATCTGCTGTGGTCCTGTGTATGTTCAGTGTTCAATATCTATGTCCTCAAGAGTAAGTAGACTGAATCCTCATTTCCTCACTGTGGGGCAAAAATGCCTCTTAGTTTATCTCCACTCAGGATTCTCTATTGAACATCTCAGAACATAATCATAAGTTCCTATCAAATCAATTCATGGGTGCTGTAGTATGAGAGGCAGCGGGATGTGTCCCGCTGCCCGGCTAGCTTTACTGGAAATAATTACATAAAAACTGTATTCTTTTAAACACTGCCTGGCCCATTAGTTCCAGCCTCTTATTGGCTAGCTCTTACATATTGATCTAACCCATTTCTAATAATCTGTGTAGCCCACGAGGTGGCTTACCAGGAATGATCTTAACCTGCATCTGTCTGGAGTGGGAGACTCATGGCAACTCTCTGACTCAGCTTCTTTCTCCCAGCATTCTGTTTTGTTTACTCCACCCACCTAAGGGTTGGCCTATTAAATGGGCCTAGGCAGTTTCTTTATTAATTAACCAATGAAAGCAACAGATTAGAAAGAAATCACTCCCACATCACATGGGGAGGAAGATGAAAAGCCATGTGGAGACAGAGAGAGAGGAGGGAGAGAGAGAGAGAGAGAGAGAGAGAGAGAGAGAACAGAGAGAGAATATAATTCAAGGAACACTGATACTCATTAAGATAAGGAAAGAAGACTCAACACAGTAGGTATTTGGATTTCATAAAGAAATTCAAAGCATGATGAAAGAATAACTCAAATATGAAAATGAAACTGATCTATGAAATATATTCCACAATTAAAGTGGTATTTATTTCACATATACAATGGAATGTAATCATATCCTCATCATTTCTCCTTCTAATCCCTGTGGATGCCTCCAGCACACTAACTTTTTTCTACGTTAAAAAATAAAGTAGAAATGCATATGGGAAAAGAATATTGAATTCTTGGGTTCTACTATAGAATTCAATAAACTAAGGAAGAAGGTCCATAAATTTGAGGCCAGCCTAAGTCTGTAATCAGAGTTTGCCTTCAAAGGAAATGTGAGGCAGTGTAAAGTTCACCAAAGCTTTATTCCAAAGAAAAAGGTGAGTGCAAATGTCCATTAACATAGAATAGTTTGTAGAAGTTTGCTCACTTGAACATATCCAAGAGATCTATGAGAATACATTGTTCAGATTCTAAAGACATTAATGGGAATAGTGGTGAACTTTAGGTGGTGAATTGCTTCAACAACTAGTAGAGAATGAAAACTAAATAGTTTGCAGTAATCTGGGATCCTGTATAAGAATTTTGTGAACTTACTGTGAACTATGGATAGAGCAGAGTACAAAACGTTCTTCCCACAGGGTAGTTCTTTAGAAAGAATTTCATAAACCATGAGAAGGGAATGCACTTCAGAGTAAGGATATTAAGGGAATGCCCTGGCATGTCCATGCCTTCTCCGTAGAAAGAAAACAGCCCGATAAGAATATCATCGACTCTCTTCACAAAACCAAAGATGATAAGATGTAACACCAGATGTGTTATTTCCCTGGGCTTGCATTTCTTAAGCTAACTGTGAATGCCACCTCATGTCTTGCTTGCTTTAATAATAGAAAGGAGAAGTGCTTTTTTTGCACTCCTCTTGAGCTCAAGTGCCTAGAATTTCCTGGTAGCCCATGGTGGTCTTTATTATATCTTTCCATCAGCTGTGACTTAGTCTTGTAGGTTATGGGGCAGGTCAACAGTAACTATATTCTCAGTTATTGTTATACAGTACAACCAAAGACAGAAAATTTGAAGACACATAGGAAACAAAACCTTTAAAATGTTATTGGCAACAGTATCTTAATGAGTGAAGAGGATCTAAAATTTTTCTTAATATCGTAAATGTGAAGGGGAGTATCCAATTCTTTTTTAAAGTGTTTATCTATTTCCTGTGCTTTTATAACTGGATCTACTAATGATGGTACATTCATAATGGAATATGGGTATTTTAAGACATATTCTATTATTCATGAAATGCTTGAAATTTCCCTCTTTCTGCTACAGGAACAAGGGCTTCTCTGTTCTCCATGAGTGATGGTGGTAGGTCAGAGCCCATATTATCTGATATTCAGATTCAGAAATTAAAGAGGACAGTTATTAAGGGCCTAGAAGAAAGTGGCAGGAAGTTCAGACTGTGTTTAAAGTAGAAGGTAGACACATGGGGTGATAGATGAGAGCTTTTGTGGAGGCTAAAATGTAAGTCCAGGAAGTTGAGATCAGGAAACTGATTATATATCACATATTTATGAATTCTTGGAAAAGATCCATGATAAAAATTATTTAACCAAACTTGAGAGGAAAAAACCTGAAAACATGGATTTCTAGAGCTAGCTGGAGAAGTTGTGAAGACAAAAGGGAGGTACTTAAAAAATGAGATCTCAATGAGAAATACTAATTACAATTGAAAAATTAGTTAATTTAAAAAATGATAGATATGATTGAAAGATACAGAAATCTGGATTTTGAAGTCTCTGATTATGCTAACTATGAACAACACTGAGCTGGTCTGTCACTGACCAAGTTTGTCCTTTACCCTCCCTTTCATTAGAAAAATGTCCATAAAATTTTATCGATCTACTAAAAGTTGCATTCTTTATGTTCCAATTGGCTCACTTTCTTTGTTTATTTTGCCTTACATAAATCATTGCAAGCTGCAAAGTCCTTCTTTTACTAAAGCAGAAAAGTTTTAAAGATTTCTTAAGGATAACTTTTATCAAAATCATTGAAATATACATCTTCTTTCCTCAAACTTTATTGGTAAAGATATATAATAGATTTATAATAATTGTGCTGACACATATGAATTTACACAAAGACATGCCGTTTCCTGTTACTTATGAATGTCATATGCCAAGTGTATTATGTAGAAAGTTTTGTATTCTTTCTAGAGTGATAATTAAATGTCCAAAATCTGGCAAAAAAAATATGGTTGTATGTATAGAAACAGTTAGAGTGTATTGGTTTCATCCAGTTCTTAATCCCTTGTGAGATTTCTTAAGAATTAAGGGCTTTGGCAAGACTTTCTGGTTCAGTGCAATGTGAATAATCCAGGAAGCAGAAGCACCAGGTACTTGTATTCATTTAATAATGAACTCTGAAGTAAGATACGTGAGTAATTGCTTTATCTATAGCTATAGATGGCAATAATGAAGCTTTGCAACAATAAAAATGTTATAATTGAGTCATAACTTTTTTAGGTTACAAGAAAATTGGACCTGCTGGCACTGGTCAAATTTACACTTAAATAAAGGATTGAGATAACCAGTATTTTTCCATTATTTTTAAACAGAATAAAATTATTATTTTAGAAAGCTGATATCATAAAGGAAAAAATCTATATTGAAAACTGATTTGCTGGTATGATCACATATTTAAATCTTATACTCTAAAAATGTTTAAATACCAGGCCTTAATACTGCATTTGTATGACTTAGATAAACCCTGGCTAGGGGCAACAGGAGAATAAAAATAGACAGATATATACACATAGACAGAAGAGCTGAGTCTACATTTTGATGGAAATGCTACAACTCTCTTGTAGCTCATTTGTTTATTGTGTACTGCTGAATAGGAGGTAAAGTTAGTGTATATGGCTGAACAAAGAAGCAGGTTTAACTACTCAGAAGGAGCAGTCTCTGTGGAGAGCCATCTTTCAAAGTCTGGAGGGAGAGAAAACTATGATGAATATTTTTTTGCACATATTCTCAACACTCTCACTTGTAACTAAAGAAAGCATTACCATCCTCTGAGGCTCACCATGGGAAGGGTTTTCCACTCCTGAAGGTCTAAGGCATGGGGTCCTTGGCACGTTCTTTCTCTGAGGATACCCTTACTTTTTTCTATTTCAGATCAAGCTTCTCTTTACTTTTTATGTCTTTTGTCACAAATTTAGTATGTACTCCAGCTTTAACCTCTTGGTGTTCTTTGACTTTATACTGTGTATCAATATTGGGCTGTATTGAAATCTCCTCCACCAAGGAGATCCGACCATTTCCTTTCAATTTATCCTCAGGAAGATTCTCAGGACAATATCCAAAAGCAGCAACATCCTTTGCCAAAATATTACAAGAACAGTCTCTAGCCTAGTGGCCAATATTCTTCTTTTTGAAACCATCTGAATCAGGCCCCTTAGTTCAAATTTCTCTCAGCACTATTGTCTTTCGAGCTCTTACTAGAATACCCTAGTTGGCCACATTTATGGATTTACACCACTTTACTATTTCATAGCCCAGACTCTGTGACATTCTGAAAAAAAGCAAATTAAAAAAATACTCAGTCTTGATAACAAATTCTGCCATAGCACCTTTTCTTATGCTGTGATAAAACAACATAGCAAGGAAACTTATAGAGAAAGCATTTAATTTACCTTACAGTTTCAGAGGGTTAGAGCTCATGACAGCGAAACAAAGAAACACCTGAGAGATCACAACTTGATCCACACCCATGAGACAGAAACAGAACACTGAGGCTCACGTGAGTGTTTTGAAACCCAATACCTGCTCTCAGTGGCATACCTCCTCCAACAGGGTCACTCCTCCTAATCCTTCCCAAACAGTTGCACCAATTATGAACAAAATATTCAAATATATATGCATAGGGTGTCCATACTCATTCAAACAACTATAGGAGTATACAATAACAAGAAAAATGTAACCAAGTACAGAAAAGGTGTCAAATCCGTTGGGGTAAGAGAAGAACCCTGATCCTGCCCAAAGTAACCAAATGTTTACAATCAGATCATCAGCTCCATTTCTCTAAAAAGGTGGTGACATAGACACTAGATCTCTTGAAATACTTCATCAATTTCCTCACTTACTTTGATCTTTTAAGAGCGTCAACTTCATGCTTCTAGGTCCTAAACGCTAATTTGCTTTTTCTAGGGTTTTCTTTCATTCATCTTTTTCCTTTGCATTAATAACTATCAGAAATAACACATTTTGCTCTTTTGCCCTCAGTCTTGATTCTGGAGGATGCCAGGAAGTCCCACACACAGATTCCACCCACATCTATCTCTACCATTTTGTACATTTGTTTTCTTTCTGGCTATTGTCTTAATTTTTCCTGAAACATGAAAAAATACCTAAATAAGGCATCAATGAGAGGCCAATTATTGATTGCATTAAATTTCCACTTCATAAGCAAATCAGCTTTTAAGATTCTTACAGTCATATGAGTGAGGGATCTTTTTTATAGGGTCATAGACTACTGAAAACTGATTCATGGTTAAGAGCCCTCCTCGCTATGGGTGATGATTCTCTAACCTGAATCCCCTGGTGCTCGTCCTACCACCTGAAGGCAGTTCAGTCTCCTCTCCTCAGCAACTTACTGCTTGTATAAGAGAGAAGGTGCTTAGTGATCTGAAAATTTTTAATTTACAGAATTTGTCATGTTATTTTACTAATTCAATATCATGAGATTCTCACCTTCCAAGCTGAATCTTTTAGCTTGGAAGACACTGTGACACAACATTTAGTGTCTATGATTTCTTCCTTTAAAGGCATAATATTATTAGAAGGCATTGAAATGATATGTGAGACTTTTAAATGAATTTATATCTATATGAGTCAGAGTTCTCTAAAGAAACAGCACTGATAGGATGACTGCAAATATAATATTATGTGTAGGAAGGTTTGTCTGTATGTGTTTCTGTGCACTGTGTTTGTGCAGTCCCCAAAGATCTAGAAGAAGGCATCAGATTCCCTAGAATCAGACTCAGAAGTTTGTGAGCCACCATGTAGGTTCTGGGACTGAACCTGGTCCTGGGCAAAAGCAGTAACTGCTGAGCCATCTCCCCAGCTATACATATTTTCAATGTCAATAATAATTTCCTAACATTCTCACTAAAATTAGAAATAGGTAAAATCATTTTATTTATAGTTTGTATGTGTGGTGGTTTGAATAAGATTGACCCCATAGGCTCACATATTTGAATGCTTAGTCACCAGAGAGTTGAACTCTTTGATAGGTTTAGAAGGATTAGTGACTTTTGTGGCAGAAGTGTTCTTTGGAGTTGGGCTTTGAGGTTTTAAAAACCCACACCAGGAGGAGCATCTCTCTGTCTCTGTCTCTCTCTCTTTATCTCCTCTCTCTTCCTCTTCCTCCCTCAACCTGTGGATCAGATAGAGCTCTCAGCTGCCATTCCATTGATATACATGTTACCACATTCCTTGCCAAGACGATAAGGGCCTATATACCTAAAACTATAAAGAAACCTCAATTAAATGCTTTTTTATAAGACTATTCCTGTTCATTATATCTTTTCAAGCAATAGACAGTGACTAAGATGCCTAAACATGATTCCTAAATATTATTACCAGCATAGCAAAACATGGATCATAAACAAATAATCTAACTGCAAAATGAGCAGACAATCTTCATTACTTACACTTTATTTTGTGTTACATTTTGTGTTATAAAACAGAAGAAAGAATACTTACTCCTAGCATATAACTATGGTAATGTGTTTAAATGCTTTAGGAACTCCTTCAGCCAGTAGCCTTTAAGATACCATCCCACTTGGGCATGATCTCTTATACTATAAATGCCAATATAAAGCATGCACTTGCTCTCTTCTGGCTGCTGGATTCGGTTTCTCTTTCCCGTTTGTGCAGAGGACAGTGATCTGTGAGTCTACCTCTAAAATATAACCCACACAATTCTGAGCTAGTGTGGGATTTCTTTTTAGCATCTATATTCATCTGGTGCCCATTGTGGGGCACAAACCCATGACACTGGGATTAAGAGTCCCATGCTCTAACTACTGAGCTGGCATTCTGTAGGAAGCAGAAGAAAGTGAATGACAATCTGCAAATGTAGGTGAAACTATTTTTGAAATTTCCTGCTTCATGGAAAAGTCTGCCAGATACTATGGGCCAGTAAGCTGAGGAAGGACGTGTGCCCACAATGTTACAGAACTTTGGGGACTGTCCAGCAAAATGTCTCTGTTAATTCTAGGGTTTTGGAAGTTTCTTAAAACACACTTCCTGTATACTTAGGTAATATTCTGGAGTCTTTGATGGGGTTGAAGAATAGATAGTTATAATTATAGTTTTTCTTAGTTATGATAAAAAATAAAGTAGATATAAATGTTGTAACTGTAATTTTTGCTTGATACCTACTTTGTTATATGTATTTTTACAATGTTAAAGTTAATACCTTCCTTTTTATTTAAACAGAAAGAGGAAATTGTGTGGGAGGTCCTTCTGTATATGTGTTGCTTTCATTCATTAATGAAGAGCTATTTTACCAGTGGCTTAAAATAATACAGCCAGCTGGAAGATATATGGATCATTCCTCAGCTCTGTTACCTCACCTTCGAACTTCTTCACTACTTTACCCTTGGGCTTAAATGATTGAGGAGAACCAAAAGAAGAGGTTTTTTTAAACCATAATATACCATTCAAGCTAAAGATCTGATTTTTATGGGTATCTTCAAATATGTGTGAAACAGGCTTTCTTTTGGGCTACCAGTCAGTTCCCAAATAAAGACACGGAGATTTATTATTAGTTATGAATGCTTGGCCTTAGCTTGTGCTTGTCCCACAACTTCTTATTACTGAAATTAACCAGTTTCTCTTCATCTATGTTTTGCTTTGTATCCTTTTACCTTTCATTCTGTATGTTTTACTCTGCGTCTGGATGGCTGGCCCCAGGCGTCTTCCTCACTTTCTCCCTCACTCTCTCTCTCTCCTCTTCCTTTGACTCCTCTCCTATTTATCCTTTCTGCACAACAGCCCCACCTATTCCTCTGCTGCCTAGTTATTGGCATTTCAGCATTTTATTAGACCAATCAGGTGCCTTAGGCAGGCAAGGTAAAACAGCAGCACATCTTTGACTAATTATACAAATATAACACACCTTTAAAGAGTTAAAATAATACTCTGCAACATAAACACATATAGCGCATCTTTACGTAGCCAAAGTACTATTCCACAATGTACGTATTTCCAATAGGCTAGGGGATATGGAAACCGAGGAAATAAAAACTGGATAACGCTTTCTATTTTCTTGCAGTTTACATAATACTTTCAATATTTTAGCAGGATAGCTTTCTAATGAAATTGGACTAATGCCAGTGAGATTTATACTAATCTATTGTCATGAAATCACTCTTTCCAGAGATTTATAATAACCTTTTGTCATGAAATCACTCTTTCCATATTTGTACAAGCATATCATTTTTAAGCCACTCTCAAACAAATGCAGGCTTTTCCATTTTGAAGATAATCATTAAAATGATATGAAGCAGCCTCTCTATGTCATCTGTCCTAAGCTCCTAGCAAAAATGCTTACAAAGAAAAATCAGAATGTTGGCTAAGAAGGAAGCAGCATACTGGATCTATCAACTTCTTCCTCGGGGAGATGGAATAATTTCAGCCTCAAATATCAGATGTGTATCTAAATGAAACATGGAAAAGAAAGATACAGAAAGGGAAAACGAATATTGAAAATGAGATACGTTTTACATAAACATTTACAAATATCTCATTTGTAACCATAGGAACGGCTCTGCCCATGCTGCCATGACATTTATCTGCCTAATCAAGAAGAATGCCTCAGTGTCTTCTCCTTTAGGAGGTTGATAATAATGAGAAACATTCAAAGTAGAGTTATCATTGAAATCCGAAAACTTTTTTGGAATCTATAACAATTCTATTAATTAGCCGTGCACTAGCAATTACTGAGTCTTTAATGTCTTTGATATTTATTTTGCTTTTTATTATTTTTATTTTTTTGAGATGGGGCTCTCACACTTCCACCAGGACTGGCCTGAATTTACTATGCATCCAGACTGGTAGTCTCCTTGCCTCAAACTCCCAAGGACTGTGATTACAACCATGCACCATCAAGACCCAGACTGCCTATCCCATTAGTTATTACACTGTATGTGGTAAATTATAACTCCATTTACTCATGAGAACTGTGGTCTTACAGGAGGCATTCTCAGCATCACTACAGAACTCTTTTCCACAAGGCTGACTGGAGAGACTTGTGGGGTCCTGCAGCAATTCAGGCCCAGCCTACTGTCATAAGTTTCAATTTGCACTGTTTTAAAACATATACTGGCCTCACTTTGTGTGTTACTGTGGGAGAAGCAACAAAGTATATGAGGTCCAGTTTGTAGATAAAAAATAGGGCTATTTAGAAAGCTTAAGGGATTTGTTTTAATTCATCTCTATAGAACTTGGATGTGGTAGTAAATTCTCCAATTTTTAATCATATAGGAAGTAAGTCTTTCTGCATGTGTTCATCATGGGATGCTTATTTATGTCTTAGGAAAGTTCTCAATACCCAAGTTTAATTTTGTGGAAAATCATTATCAAATAACTAAACTGTCTTAAAGAGAAAAGAGTACATAAAATCTAAAACTGTATAGTTAGTTAAATTTTATTTAAATGTATTAAATTATAAAACACCCACAAAAATTTCAAATAAAAGACTACTGAAAAGAGAATAAAGAAATTTAAGATGGATGAGGGAGGGTCAGGGAATCCTGATATAAAAGTGGTATATCAGGCATGCCTCCAGTCCCAGTGCTGGCGTGCAAGGCACAGGCTTGCACATTCAAGAGCTACCTGTGTTATTTAGTAAGCATCAGAGGAGACAGAGCTGTAGCAGAAACTCTGCTAAGGAGAGCACACAAACCAAAGTATTAAATATCTGTGTATCTCTAAAACCAGGTAAGAAAGGCAAGGTAACTATGAGATAGTAATAGGAGTACATACCTTTAATCCCATTACTTAGGAGGCAAAAGCAGGGATTGCTGTGAGTTTCAGGCTAGCCTGGTACACCTATCAAATTCCAGGATAGCCAGAGCTACAAAGTGAGATACCGTATTAATAAAATAAATCTGTTTACACTTTCTAGTGTACAGAACAGGGCCTATTAGTCAATGCTTCATGACACTGAATGATGAATCCTACAAGAGAGGAAATGAGTCTAGTTTCGCTTTTATAGCTTTACTTTAAATATGAACCAAATAATAAGAAAAAGTATCAAAATTAAACAACATACAGAAAGTTTTGTAAGGAAAATTAAATTGAAGCCTATTGTTTTACTAATATTTTTTTTACATTTAACATTGAACTGTTATAAAATATGACATAATTTTATTTTATCAGTTATTAAAGTATCCATATTTTATTACCAGTCTTTTTAATAATGTATCAAAAGTAAAGGTGGGACACTTCTTTTTTTTCTTTTTTTTTTAATATTTATTTATTATGTATACAATATTCTGTTTGTTTGTATGCCTGCTGGCCAGAAGAGGGCACCAGACCTCATTACAGATGGTTGTGAGTCACCATGTGGTTGCTGGGAATTGAACTCAGGACCTTTGGAAGAGCAGTCAGTGCTCTTAACCTCTGAGCCATCTCTCCAGCCCCCAAGGTGGGACACTTCTGACACATGTTATTGAAAGAACAAATATCCAAAAATTTTGTCATAACAAAGGAAGTTTAAGAGTTTCTCTCCCAATAAAAAGACAAAAAAAAGAGTAGAACCATAAAAATAAGATGAACATTTTAACATCCTCAGAGGGGACAGATTCAATGTTTTTGGAAATAGGAGTCAAAGTTAGTCCTGTAGAATTACAATAATTCTTATGTGACTTCCATACTTATTTCTGTTATACTTAACTTACTATTCCTATAGTCATATTATTTGCTATAATCTGCCACCTACTGCTAATGTCAACACTTATGTCATTATCAATAAACACTGTTTTTCTCTAAAAGTAAACTTTTCTCAATTTTGTCAATTTCAATTCCACTGCAATACATAATTCACTCATCTAAACTAATCAGACTAACGTCGTCTTGAGTAATGAGTTTTCTTCATTACCTCTCTAACAGATCATGATCCCTACATCTGCTCTTAATGTTCACCCTGTTTTGACTGCCTAGACATCCTTTTGAATTCATTCTCTTACTACTGTTTGAGGCACCTGTGCAGCTAAGTCTATCTATAGTCACATGAAATTAAATTAAAAAGTAAAATAGAGAAAACCCCCAAAAAAATTACAAGTAGCAATGCAAGTTAAAAAGACAAATATACTTAAAAGATGAAAAACACATTAAGGGTTTCTTAGACCTCACCTGGACAGCTCATCCTCTGAAGCAGACACCAAGGAGTGGGGCCAGTTCTCTTACACCCTCAGGTTCTGCTAGGCGGCATCCACACCGGTAATGCCAGAACTATTGTTATTCCCAGGCAAAGCGCAGGATCTACTCTCCAGAGTGCCGCAGTGAGTGCGGTGCAGGGCTAACACTCCAGCTCTTGTGCATCAGTGGTTAGGTCTCCTGCCTGCTACACGGGGCAAGAAGCAAGGGGGAGACTTTCCCTAACCCATGCCACCACATGGCAAAGGAGAGGGAGCCAGGACAGCTCTCCTGCCCTCATGCCTTCAGCGGCTGGCTCACCTGTCCCTCAGTCAGCAGGGTTAGCTCTACTGTGTTACCAGTAGTGATTGATAATGAGGGAAATATGGCAGCCGACCAACCCAGTTAGCACTCAGACCCAGATCAAGTGCTATGAGATGGCCCACCACAACTTCAGTGCTGCTGGAGCATCGGAAGGAGCCAGCATTGCAGATCCAAAGCTGCAGGATCTCTGTCTCCCAGGGCAACAGGATATTCAAGAGAAGTACCAGTGAGGGCCCTGTATCAAGGGTATAACAAAGCCAGAAGCAGTTTGATCCAGATCAATGACTTACTGCCATTGACACTTACAAGCAAGACTTACAGGCTAAAGGGTTTTCCAGTGACTCACTGTGTCACATGACAGCTTCCACACCAAGGCTTTTGTTGTGTTGTTGTTGTTCATTTGTTTGCTTTCCTTTTTGTTTATATTTTTTCTTTAAAATTTGTGTTATTTAGTGGACGGGGTTTGCAAGGTCAGAGAGTAAATATTAAGGGAGGAGGGGATGAATGGGATTAGGATACATGATATGAAATCCACAAAGATTCAATAAAATGTTTTTACAAAAATAAGTAAAGGTAAAAAAAAAAAAAAAACCCTGAGTGTATCTGTAAAAATTTAAAGCCTAGTAGGATAAATAGATATAATTAGACAGACCTAAAAATAGAGTTATAAACTGGAACACAAATCAGAACAATATGTCTGAAAATAATTATAGATATACAAAGAAAAATAAAATATAAGAAAGAAATTAAGGTACAATAAAAAAGATTTAATAAGGTCAACTGCATCTGATTTATTTTAAATAAAAGCATAACATGTATAATGTTTAAAAATAATATTGTGATTAAACTAATTAATATATAAAAGAAAGAATATTTAGGAAATTATCTGCATTGAAGAAATACAACTAAACACACAGTATAGTCTTACATAACAGAAGACCCAGTGAATTATAGTTTAATGTTTGAAAGAACATATCCTCCTTAAATAATAATGAAATTGACAAATTTTGATAAAATACAAAAAAAATTCTGCAACAACTTCTTGTGTTATCAACAATATTTTCAAAAAATTTGCTTATGGCAGGAGAATCTGACATCATAAAGGATGGGGTAATAGAAGGTACAGATAAAAATGTAATAATTTTAACTATATGTAGTTGTACGATATCAGATTTGTTTAATAAAGGTTTTAGAAAACCAGTAAAATACAGAACAATGTAAAAAAATTGGATATGCTTAAATTGTGTTTAAGTATTTCAAAGATCTTGGTTTAGGAAGATTTTTATTCAGATTCCTAAATTGGATTATTTATTATATGTAGAACAAGAATGAAATTTGAGTATAGAATTTCGAGCTATCAAAGCAATATCATCTTGAAACACACAATCTCATGTGCTATCAAAATCTGAGCATGAACAAGTCTGGCATGTATTTGAATCAGAAACTTCAAACCACTGGGCTTAAAACCAGAATGAAAAAACTCTTCATGAAAAGATATAACAATGGAAACTAGGATAAATAATAAAAACAATGTGCACAAAATAAGAAGATTGAATACAAAGTACGTAAAATGATAAAATAGAATCCAGAAGATAAAATAGCTCAGTTAAAAGGACTAAATTATATTAAAAGCTGCAGCTATGAAACAGTACAAAAAACACATTACACATTAAGAAAGTCAGTGGTAAAATGTGGAACCTGTGGTAGAACATGCCAATAGCACCCAACAGAACAATGGCATAGTTCATTCGTTTATTTATACTTTAAGGTAAAAGCCTCTTTTACGTGAAGAGCACCATACAATTAAGTATTAAATAACAAGATACCAGTAGCGAGCAGCCATCTTGCTTTAATATTAATTCCTCAAGGACTAATTCAGAATGAGTTATTTTATAATAGTATAATTAATTTGTGCAATTGTGAAAGGTAGAAAAATATTCATAATATTGAAATTAAGAAACACATCATACAATGCAAATATTTTAAAATAACTATTTCTAAACACTTTAAATATATAGCAATAAAGCTTTACACACCAACACTACGGGATGCAGTTATAACCCTGCTAGAACTGAAATGCCTGGGATGCTGGATGAGGCTTTCATACACTACAGGGGATGTTACCTGCCAGAAAAGAAAGAGGCCTGTATTCAGAAACTGTTCTGGAAAATCTTAGATGTACTTATGGAGAGTTAAAATCTAGAACACAATCTTAATAGAGAAGAAAGCAAATCACCTACATATGGTTTGTAGAGCAAAATATGGAACACCAAACTTTACAGCCTTACTAAAACATGAGAAGAAAATGTTTTCATAACTTATGAGTAGATTGGTAAATATTTTTTGGACCGAACAAAGTCAAATTAATTCATTTAAATAACACAGATGAACTGGCAGATGATATTCATTGTTTTAAAGTTTAAACTTCTTTTAACCCACTGCTAAAACTGTATGGACCGACCAAAGAATTTTTTTTTTTATTGAGAAAAGGAAAAAAACAAGTTTCTGCCTCCTCCCAGCCTCCCATCTCCCTCCCCCTCCTCCCACC
>NC_022025.1:6057739-6065430 GCF_000317375.1 Microtus ochrogaster | reverse complement strand
ATCAAAACCCCGTGCCATTGTCCTTGGCTTCTCATCAGCCCTCATTGTTCGCCATGTTCAGAGAGTTCGGTTTTATCCCATGCTTTTTCAGTCAGCTGGACTGTGACCAACCAAAGAATTTTTGAATGAAGTAAGATAGATTAATCCATGCTATTACTAAAGGGACTGAAGATTTCTAACTAATGAACGTAAGAAGAAATTCCATTACCATGCAAAGGATAGGAATGCAAATTTAAAACTGAGAATAAATTACACATGCTAAACTTTAAGTGTTTCATAATATTGTTAATGTGTGGAGAAACAGAAATTGGCAGGCACAGCTGATGAGATTATAGATTAGAATACAAATGTTGGCAAAATAGTTAGATATAATAAATTTGATATCAATAACTTTTGACACAACATTGTGAATCCTAGCATATAAATTCACACTCACTTTGCTCCCTTTCAAAAGTGTATCAGGTTAATGAATTAAAGAGAGCTTTATTTGTAGCTGCCTAACTGGAAACATCCCATTATTTAGTAAACATCATATAAACCAACTGTAGCTAATTTCAAACGTATGTCAAAAGAAAGGCAGATTACAGAAGTGTATAAACTTTTATTCCATTCTCCTTTGGAGGCAGGGGAATAATCAGTTTATCATTGTATCAGGAACCACACTACTCAGTCAGGTTAAGCCCAAGCTGTACTATCTCATTTTTCATTTCTAAAAATGAAACAAGAATAAAAACTGGTATAACAATAAAAAAAACTGTTCTGAATTATTTTTTATTCATTCGTTCTTACATGAATAAGTGATGTAAACCAAGGCATACTAAAAAAAACCTATATTATTTAGATACATATTGGTGGTATCTATTGTGTATTAAGCATTCAAATTAATATAAACTATAATAGTGATTGCAGTGGAGAGAGAGAAGAAACTAAACCAATTCTGGGGGATGTATATACTTTTGTGGTATAAGCAATGTGCTATTTCTTTGTTAGATTCCAAATTATATTTATTTTACATATTGTCTACTTAATTTTATATATAATTTATAGTTTGTAATTAAGTAATATATGTGGTTTGTATATTTTCTACTTTCTTTATGTTTTATAATTAAAGCAAAGACAATAAAGGACTGGAAAGATGGCTCAATAATTAAGAACACTTGTTGCTCCTGCAGAAGACCAGGATTTGGTTCCTAGCACCCACAACAGGTAGCTCACAATGGTCTGTATTTTCTGTTCCAAGAGATACTCTGCTGATATAGCTTTACTGGGCATGAGAAACATGACTCAAATGGACCTAACAGACGTTTACACAGCATTTCACCCAAACACAACAGAATATACCTTCTTCTCAGCACCACATGGAAACAAAATTGACCACATCCCTGGTCACAAAAAAGTCTTAACATATACAAAAAAAAAGAAGAAAATAACAAATGAAATGAGTCCCTGTGACTATCAGGCCACCATGGATTAAAGCTGGATTTCAACAACAGAAAGTCTACAAAGTCATGGTGATGGAATAACTCTCTGATGAGTTACCACAGGGTCAAGGAAAAATAAATAAATAAATTAAAGACTATTAAAGAGCTATTTAGGATGAACTATGAAATGTGGCCTGGCTGGAGACAGGGAGTCACTGAGGTGGCCTTTGTGGTTTCAAAGACCTAATCATGAGTTAGCTCTTTGTGCCTCCTGCTTGTGGATCCAGCTGCTCCAAAGCCATGCCTGCCTGATGCCGTGTTTCCCACCGTAATGGCCATAATTTCTAAACCTCAGAAACTCTAATCCCCAAAGTAACTGCTGTCCTTTTAGGTTGTTTTGATCGAGGTGTTTTATCACAGCAGTAGAAAAGTAGCTAGGACAGAAGCTGTTGTCGAGTGTCACATATTGCTGTGACACATGAACATGCACTTTCTGGTGGAATGTGAACGACTTTAGGACATTGGATAGGAAGCCATCGAATTCTGTAAGCAGGGTTTACGAGGCCATCTTAGTAGTAGTTTGGAGTATAATAGTGCTAAGAACAAGGTTAGTTATGGAGGTACATGCTCATAGGTGTAGAAGCGAACAGTATCAGCAACTGCACTGGACACCAGACTAGAGATATTATGGCAAAGAAAATGCACACTTTCTACCTAAATCCTAAGAATCGAAAAATACTAATTTATTTGGCAAAGAATATTGATTTCAAGAAAGGCTAATATTGACTCTGTCATTTGTTATTAGTAATCACTCCTATGCAGATCTAAAATGAAAGAGCTGAAGTGGGGCAAAAAGAAGTACAAAGCACAGTTTGAAGTGAGAAAAAGCACAAAGGAATTTGATAATTTGGCCAATTTGGCTGAAAGAGGTAATGAGCAGCTAGGTGCAAAAAAAAGGACTAAAAGGAGACATGCCCCAGGGCAAGACTCTACTCTGTTCATCTCCAACTTGTGAAACAGAAAGGCCCGAGGAATTTTCTGCTCCTAGAAAATAATAACAACGGAAAGCTTACAAAAATGTAATTCAAAGATGGGCCAGCTTCCATCCCAAGCAGTGTTATGTGACATAACTTTTCCTGGGGAGACACAATATATGTAACTATTCAGGGCAGATAGGGAACCCAGGAGCAGAAAGTCCAATTTAGTGACCCATGAGTTTTTAATGGGATTACTTACAATAGTTTGGAAAGGGATTACTTAAGAGTGCAGAAATGGCTCAAAAAGAGCTGAATGACCAAAGCCCTTCTCAACAGAGGTGAGAGATCACAAACCTGGGAACATGGAGTACGCTGCATACTCTGCAGGCAGCTCAACAGGTTGGGAAGTGTGCTTTCGTTGGTCTAAACCTCCTTTAGGCAGCTCGGACTGTCTCTGCTTCTTGTAGGCGACTATTCTGGTCTCAGTCTTGGCAGATTGACTTGTCTTGAGTCTTTTTGGCAACTCAACTCATCTGATAGGCCTAGTTTTACAGCTCAGCTTTTTTTTTTTTTTTCAAGTCAGAAAGGGACACAATTTTTATTGTTTACAATGGCAGGGAGGGACCTCGTGAATCTGGTCAGTTTCAGGGACTTCCGAAAGCTATTTTAGGTGTTCACATTCCTGGGTAAGAAGCTTCTTACAGGATGGAATGTTTCAGTCTCTGAGGAAAATTTTACACAAGCAGACTGCAGGACTAGGCAGCTTGGGCGATGTAGTTCTGAATTTAAGGATACTTAAGTAAGTGGTTATAGAAGTTTTATTTAAGGAAAGTCTCCAAAGCCAGTCGTGTGGCAGCGGGGTCTCTGCGTGGATGCCTAGAGAGGCCAATATTTGACGCCGTGAAGGTGAAGCCGGCATTATATTGCTGACCCAAAGATATTGGAGATTCCAAGGATGAGGGATCTGCGAAGGAAAGCTTCAGAGAGTGTTGGGTAGAACCATCCCAAGAAGAGATTGCCTTGCTTCTAGCAAAGCAGCAAGCAAAAGAAAAGCAGGGAAGGTGGAGGCATGTAAGCCCTTTGACATCAGATGGTGTTACAGAATTTGGAGTTTGCCAAGTTAGATTTTGATCTTATCCTGGTACAGTAATTATTCATTATGCTTTCCTTACTCCATTTTGCTACACACACACACACACACACACACGCTGTCCTATTGGATATTGATTTTACAGGGGGTTATAATTAAAAGTTAGTTAGTTTGAGTCTCAAAAGAGACTTTGGACCTTTAAACTCTGTGGAGACTGTGAAAGACTATGAAGCATTCTGAAGTTGGACTAATGAAGCTAACTGATTGGGGAGTGAATATTGGGGTAAGAGGAGAATGAGAGAGTTAGAAAGAGTGAAGGGAGGGGAAACTGGTTGGATTGGATTTTCTGAGAGAAGAATCTATGGTCAAAAAAATATCAGACTAAATTTTTAAAATTTAATAGAATTTAAAATTTAATAATTAATTTAAAATTAATAAAAATTAATAGTGACCTTTGCCTTAATGATAATTCTGCTTGTTTGAACTGAAATGCTTTAAGTGCTATTTTTCCACTCTCCTTCTCTTCATTGCCAATAATATTAAAGTGTTATTAGGCATAACCAAAGAAGTTTTACTATTTAAATGGTATTTTATAATTTTATACCATATGGCAAGTGAAGGATTTACAAAAATAACCTGGATTAAGTATTTACTATAATGTAGAATCAGCTTGAAGTTATTAGACCTGTCTCTTGGGTAGCTTTTCTTTACCATTTTTGGTCTTAGCCTTTATTTAAACAGTGGCTATGAATATGGCTGTCTGTGTTCTTGGCTTGATGCTTAAACAAGGGCCAGCACGTAACAATTGCTCTGTAAGTATTAGCCATGACGTTAACAGTCCCATGTAGTAACCAGTTCCTTGTGAATTAGTATTTCTCACTGGCATTCTTCTACATAGACTTCCCTAAACTTATAAAAGCAAATCCTGTGGTGGAAACGCACGGGGCCTCTATTACAGAATCCAAATAAAGTCCTTCTCATCTTCAAACACCAATTCCTATGGAAGTTTCCATTATATTTGTCCTTTACATTTCCTTCCTGCTGTAACTGAGTTTTTCGTTCTTGGGAATCTGTGCCCAGTTGAGAGGCATTATATGCACATCCTTCCTCACATTGACCATCAAATTCTCTTACTGGAAGAAAAACATAAGGTTTTTAATCCTTTTTCAAATACCACAATGCATAATCGCTTAACTCATATAGAATTATTCTTCAAAGTTCTATACTTATTTACATATTTCTCTTCAATCTTTAAGCCAGTACTAAACAGATTTTGTAACTGACAGTAGAATAGCTTAATGAAAAACAGATGACTTTCTCCTTAACGCCCTTCTGCAGTTTTATTATTTCTCCTGTTCCTCAGTGTTTGCCTTCAGTGCTTTCCAAGTAGGAACATTTACTGTTTCCTCATTGCCAGGGATCCATCTCCTGCTTTCAAATCACTTCAACAGACCCCTTCGCATCCTGTGATAGTTTTATGAACCTATTTTCCACACAGTTATAGTTAAAAGAAAATCTGGTATTGAACTGCTTTTCCCCATATGACCATACTGTTCTGAATTGTCTCTGACCCAATTTGTTGTGAAGCTTGGTGCTCTGTTTGACTATTCCAAGATGAATGCATCATGGCCTTGTCAAAAATTAGGACACAGTAGAACATTCATTGCCCTTTGCTTACATACTCTTCTAATTTCTGAATCATTCATGTCTGGCATCAAAGCCCTGTGCAAACATTGAGGACAAGCATCATTAGAAACTGAGAATTTGCACAGAGTTTCCTTGAAGGAAGTTGAAAACCAAAGTTAAATAAAAATTACATGTTATTGACAAAACACCACCATTTTTGAAAGTACACAAAGGGCAAAATTACATAAACAATAAAATAAATGTACCTAATAAACTCCATCTCCTAAGTGGGAACTCTTGACTGTCTTGAGGAAGGATAGTGTTCACTGTGTGCAAGGAATCCTTAGTCACTGACATGACACCAGCCAGCAAGTGCAGACTCTCTTATTCTTTGAGAATCAAAATCCTATGTGGTTAGGAAGTACTACAAGCCTATGAAATCCCTTTCCAGTTGTGGTTGCCTCTGGAAAATCACTGGAGAAGAGAAAAAAGGAAAAATCTCTTTCCTCTCCTCTTACCATGGCACATCAAGGAAAAATGAGAGATTTTTAGAAATGAGGCCGTTGTTAAAAATATACATGTATTTTGTGGTTCAAAAAAAGGTTTCACAGACATTTTAGCTATAATTACTTATATCCCTTTCTTAATATAGTAAGGGAAAAAAGTAAGGACCAGAAACTTAAATTGAAAAAAAAGAATAAACTTTGAAAATTATATGATTTGTAATGTTTTGAAAACTTTTTCCACAAAGGGATTTTGAGGACAAGTACTTAAAAGTACATCTAATATACTTCTATATACTTCCAAGAAATTTTATTTCCCAAAATATTATGGGAAGTACTTTTTACATTCTCCCATGTTGACATCTCTGATTTAGGGTTTTTTTTTTCTCCACTCTGTGGTCCCCAGCACCTCTGTCTGTCCATGATATAAGTGGATTGCAACCTTAGTTGGATAAACAGTCATAAGATTAAGATGCACACGAGTCCAATGTTGCCAAACAACAACATAGGAGAATTGCCTACACCTTAATCAATGTGCAAGCCTGCTCTTCTCTGCCAACTTTATTTTGCTTGGTTAAGAGAGAGTCATAGAACCTGGCTCAATTGTCATATTTTTTATTTGTTTTTACATAGGCTCAATTGTCATGTCGTGATTTTTTTATTTGTTTTTACATAGGTTAACAGAAATGGGTTAATTTAAGATATAAGAGCTAGCTAGGAGTATGCCTAAGCCATTGACCAAACAGTGTTGTTATTAATAGAGCTTTCTGAGATTTTATAATAATTATATCATATCCCCCTTTTCAAACTCCACCATGTACTTTCCTTTTCAATTTTATAGCCTCATTTTCTTTCTTGAAGTTACATATATATGTATACTCATATATACATACATGACATATATAGTAAATATATATATATTTCTAAATATAAAAGTACAACCTGAAGCTTCACCAATGACTTCACAAATATCACTTGAATGAGTCAGACATCGATAGACATGCTAAAGTGGTCGGTGGATCTCTCACAAGTCTTTAACAATACCTAAATAAAGTTCTAAGATGAACTAAGGACTGCTGAGTGAGAGGAGAAATTTTCCTTAGGGAACAGCATAACCAATTGGTTCTACAAAAAGCATGACATATTGTAAATGGAGACCGCACTTTTCTTTCCCAGACACCCAGACCCAAATAATCACACAGAAGCTCTATTAATAACAACACTCTTTGGTCAATGGCTTAGGCATATTCCTAGTTAGCTCTTATATCTTAACCCATTTCTGTTAACCTATGTATTGGCACGAGGCTGTGGCTTACTAGTAATGTTCTGGTATCATTTTTCTTCAGTGAATACATGGCATCTCCTTGACTCCACCTTTTCTCTCTCTCTCTCTGTTTGCTTTCCCTGCCTGACATTTCTACGCTGAGCCACTGGCCAAAACAGATTTATTCATCAACCAATAAAAACATCACATTTATAGAAGTACATCCCACATCATATTTTTCTAGAGCGTGGGTGTGTAAATATAAGAACTCCATAAGCTTAAGACAATGCTCTATTTGGCTTATATGCGTTCGTACAGACACTCACTGTGCCTGTATGTTCTTCCGATGCAGGAGAAACAAACAAGAGAAATTTTCAAATTAAATACTTTCCAGAAAAGTAATGAGAAAAGGAGGACACTGCAGTCAATTTCCACCAGATTGCTTACTGGGACACTGAAGGTCTTCAGCATCTCCCTGTGTGACGGAAGGAGAGCCGGTCCTCTTTGTAGATATCGCCCTTGGCATACTCTTGCTTCTCCTTTTCCCTACATGCCCTAATTTTCTTAGGGTGGAATTTCCTTAATTCTCAAGGAATTAGGCAAAGATCAAACCTAGAATTAATGCAAGTGAAGGCGATGTTTGAAAAATGTGAGACATGTTTGTGAGGTTTCCTGCAAATCTGGCATCTGCTTCTCACATATTTTTTTTGTTGGTTTTTTTGTTTGTTTGTTTTTGTTTTTTTGTTTTTCGAGACAGGGTTTCTCTGTAGCTTTGGAGCCTGTCCTGGAACTAGCTCTTGTAGACCAGGC
>NC_022025.1:6055284-6057639 GCF_000317375.1 Microtus ochrogaster | reverse complement strand
CCGCCTGCCTCTGCCTCCCGAGTGCTGGGATTAAAGGCGTGCGCCACCACCGCCCGGCTTTGCTTCTCACATATTTTATTCTTTGTCAAAAAAGGAAAGCTTCATCATATTTTAACCTCTTTTCCATCTTTGTGTATGAATCTCCAAGTCCCTATATCCCTCCCTTACTTAATATTTTTCCTCAACAATTTTTAAATATTTAAATATTTGGTTAAAGGACACTACTAAAAAGAACAAGTCAAAACTGACAAGATACCATTACCATATGAATATAATTTTATCAATATTTCGGCATATCAAAGTATTTGTTCTGTCAGTTTATGTTGTACCACTGTTTAAGGACAAACATTTTTCTCTTATAAATGTCTTTTTTGAAAATTACTCAGGAAATAGTTGATATATAGCAAAAACATTTTAAAATAAGTTTGTGAGAGAGGTTTTGACAATTATTAGTCTCATATATAAAATAATACAAACTATGGAGCCAAGGTATTTGGCCTTCTCATTTCAGTGTCTTGTGAGATAATTACCACAATAAAGGCATATATGTTTACTTATAACAAAATCTACTTTAATCTCAATAAAGTGCTGCATCTGTGGAGGAGGAGCTCATGGGAAGTCATCATGTCACCCCATTGTTGAGAAGTCCTGCTGCCTACTTGGTGCTTACTCGAATGCCTAGTTTCTCAATAGTCAAGAAAATATGGACTATGTGTGTCAAATGATGGGGAATAGCTAATGATACTAAGAAAAGTTGGATTTGGGGGCCCTTAGACATATCTTTGTGCTATTGCTTAGTTCTTATATCAACCATGGGAAAATAATGAAAAACCTTAGGTAGGAGAGATGAAGTAAATCCCAAAATGTTTTTTTGTGTCATAGCTAGAGGTCTTGATTTGGAATGGATGCCTTTTTTAGTTTCTAACATGTTCCTCCAGGAGGGTGAACACATGCCTGGCACTCGCACTTGGACCGTTCTGAAGACAGTCCATGGTCTGTCAATATTGCCTGAATCCAGTTCTCAGCTACAGATGAGTTGGCAGATATTTGGACTTCTCCCTAGATAGAAAACTCTCAAGTACAACTATTTTATAGACAACAGAACAAGTTCTATTTTATCTCTCCTTTCTGTCATCTTTAATTTGAAAAACTATTCCTATTAAAGTAGATTCAGTTATTTTTACTTCATCGTCTAAAGGAAGTAGCTTATCTCAGTAGCTTAGTTTTGATCACTTGTCTGAAACATGCATAGATTATGTTTGAAAATATACACAGAATGATGAGCCGAAATTATAATTACTTTCCTAGTCATAGTTAAAGCATTAGAAGAGAGCTTTAATTCTTTGTTTGTTTGTTTTTGCTGTTTTGGGTTTTTTGTTATTGTTTTTTATTATTGATTGATTTTTATTGAACTCTACATTTTAATTCTTAACCTCAGTTTGAAATAGGAGCTTAATCATTTATATAGTTTCTCCACTATATATTACCTTTATGAGTATGCCTTAATCAAAATTGAATATATTGTATTCCATATGTACATAATACATGTGAAGATTTATATATGTGAGCAAGTTTGTAAATACACACTCACTAGAAGTAAGTGTGGCATTCTGAGAAATTGTTTCAGCTCCAGATGATACATGGTCAAAGGTTGAGCAGGATATACCAGTTAACAGACTTACTCTGTGTTTTGCATTCTCCAGGCAATGACTTCTGTCTTCCTAGATATTTACATTTTATTTGCCTAATCCATGTTGACTCAAATTACTCTTTAATTTAGACCAGTGCATTGCATGTTCAACTGCAGTCTGCAGGAGATTTGGGTGATGTGAGAGCGGCGATTCTGAGATAGTCTAAAGATACAGTACAGCCTGATACATGCCATTCTTAGTGGGCACCCAGTTTGCACCACCTTAAATGGGTCAAAGGACTCACTTATGTAGAAATGGCTTTAAAACAGTTTTTATCATAGGGTGACCATTGATCTGCCAGGAACAAGTCTCCTGGGCATTTGAGAGTAATGTTTGTTACGTTTCTTCTGTGTGACAAGAGCTCTGAAACGGATGCCCCCTGAAATTTTGTGAGGACTGATCTGCTTTCTATCAATCCATCCTATTTGTGACTGCCTTGGGAGGATGGCATATCAGACTTGCTTTAGAATGCACACAGCACCATCTAAAACTCTTTCTCTATCTGACCTCTGTTTTTCTACAAGTCATTCCCCACATTGCTTTTTGATATATTTTTTTTAATTTAGAAAATTATTTTCTCTGTAAATGTTTTTAATTGATCCCTTCCTTGCCAAAGAATGTCTAAAACACATTATCTAGTATTGAACAACTGAGGTAGCATTAC